>NW_026454511.1:0-7872 GCF_943734635.1 Anopheles cruzii | reverse complement strand
TATCCGTCGAGTTGGCCGTTTTTGGTAAAGCATATCCAAGATTCCGCGTGCGAAATGCCACCCGGTGCCTCACATATGTGTAGCATCAGCGTCAATAAATGGCAATCGTTAATCGGTTTCTGATGCTTCGGTTTGGCCGAGGTCTTCTTCCGGGAGGCAAAAAATGAAAAACCCCACCAAAGACATTCCGCGCTCCTCCGAGTAGTAGCCGCGTCCACTCGAAGGCCCCGCCTCGGTGCTTTTGGTTCTGGTCTGCCGCTTCCTACCGGTGCGTGGCCCAGACTGGATGTGAATATGCAGCTCCGAATTCTCGGTGCTGCCACATTGAATTACGTCTGCAAATCGCTTGTTGCTTCGCGGTGGATCCGCTTTTCGACTCAGTCCGGCCCACCGAGTATCGTTCCACTCCGTTTGCGCGGACCGGGATTCCGGAGTTTGTGATGTCTTCATGCAATCGATAAGCCACATCACGGCGTGCCCAGGCAGGAAGTGTAGGGCCGGACCCGTATTATCAGTTAGTGTCCATGCTGCTACGCTCTGGTAGAACGCTCCTCTCCGAGTGCTCCGAAGCATCTACAGGGTGAACCAAAAAAACTGCAACAAACTTCAGACTGCTGTCATTTCTAAACCTCTCGTCCGACAGCTGTCAGATTTATTACAGTGATAGCTCATTGTATTGTTTATAAGCGTGCAAAAGCATTTTGGTGGGAATTTTACAGAAAAAAAGTTGTTCGTGATGGAGTACAAGAGTAACAGTGTGATTTCATTATATTTGGCTGGAAAACCACAAGTGGCTATCGTTAGAGCCCTCCAGCATTTGAATGTTAATAAATCCTTTGTATCTCGTACCATCGCTCGTTACCGTGATACTGGTAGCGTAGCCCGACTTCAAGGGAGTGGACGAAAAAGAACAGCAACATCACCAGAAATGGTTCAAAAGGTGAAGAAGCGACTTGATCGAAATCCGCGTCGCAGTGGCAGAAAAATGGCTCGTGAGCTGAACATATCGCAATCTTCCATTCAGCGAATATTGAAAAATGAGCTTGGACTAAAGCCATTGAAGTTTCAAAAAGTGCAAGATCTTACCGATGCACAAAAAAAAGTTAGACTCGAAAGAGCCAAAGACTTGCTTTGCTTGGCCGCAAGTGGTGAACTGGCAAATTTGGTTTTCTCAGATGAGAAACCATTCGTTATCCAGCAGTTTGTAAACAAATAAAATGATCGTGTTTACTTGCCAGGGAGGTCAGCTAACAATTTACACCTTCGGTTGGCCACCAGAACTCAAGCGCCGGCTATGGTGATGGTGTGGGCCGCCATAACAGCCGATGGTCGCTCTCCGCTAGTATTTATCGACCGTGGCGTCAAAATAAATGCCGAATATTATCGCAAAAATATTCTGGAGGGTGCATTGAAGCCTTGGGCACGTAAACATTTCGGCCGCAGACCTTGGACATTCCAACAGGACTCAGCCCCATCGCACTCAGAACGCGCCACCCAAGAATGGTTAAAAAATGAGGTTCCTCGCTTCATTTCCGCCACACAATGGCCACCAAAATCTCCGGATGCCAATCCATTGGACTATTGTGCCTGGGGTATTTTGGAAAGCAAGGTTGGAACTAAAAAATACTAAACTGTCGATCACCTCAAGCAAGCCCTTCGCCGAGAATGGGACAAAATACCGCAGAGCCACTTGCGGGCAGCGTGTGATGGTTTCATTGGCCGTTTGAAGGCCATAATTCGTGCCAAAGGTGGCCAATTCGAACAAACCTAATTTGTTCTAAAATTTTATGAAATTTCCGACATTTTTTGCTTTCATTCAATAAAATTGAATCAAAAATGAAAAAAATATGGCGTTTTACTTTGTTGCAGTTTTTTTGGTTCACCCTGTAAGCTGATAAATGACACCGCACATTGGCTCGGACAGCAAGTCACCCGGCGGACGGCCGGGGAGTCACTTAGGACGAGAGAAAAATGGGACCCCAATCCCAGGGACCTCTAATAAAAGCAGCAGGAAGCTGCAAAAATCGATGAACTTACAAGTTTACGAAATTTATTGCCCATTTCGGGCCGGGGATGGATACAACACAAGGGCATGGTCCCACGGGAGACCGAGAGCAGTATCTCCGATGGCCAACATGATGGCTCGGTGGTCGTGGTCAATCAATTTTCCCATGCATAACGACTGGCTGGTAACGGATTGTTTGTTGTGAGTGTCATCCGCGACCGACAGAGAGAGAGAGAGAGAAATAGATGGGAATCGCTGCTCACAATGTTATCAAGCATCGTCGGCCCCACCGAGGACGAGGACCGATAATAAATTAAACGCCGACGATACTAAACCTACTTTTAAGTGCTGGAAACCCTCCGTTTATGCTCCGTACTCTGCTTGAGCCATCGTCGTTGTGACTTGTTTTTATGAATAATGGGCGTATGGTGGGGTTTCGAGTTACACCCGCCAGGCCAGCTCTGAGATACCGTCGGCTGCTGCATTTTGGTCCCCTCAAATGGAATGGAATGTATGTAATGAATTCGGAATGCCGACGAGCGATGTGAGGGCAAATTGAATTCGAAATTGAGTCAAATAAATACTTAAACATCGTTTCGTTCACTACGTTCCCAGTTCTATCCGATTGCTTGCCGAACCTTGAAACAACAACACACCACCCCCGGGACGGCAGATCCGGGACGCACCCGGATAACTTTTGCCCGGTGTCGATGTTTTCCACTCGAACTATTCTTAAGCCACGGTTGATTGAAATATTTCTAGGATAAAACCAGCGATCGCCTCAGACCAGAGAAAGAGCATGTCAACTGCAGCCAGCCAGCATGTCCCGCAATAAACGCGGACGACGGATGTCATGTTTGGTCAACCTCTCCCGGGCATGCCGAATCGAAAACAATAAAGGAAGGCAAAAGTCTCCCCGGGGGGGGCGGAGAGTTATTGGTGGCAACAGAGCCAAGCAACGGCCAAGATTGCCGTCCACCCGCCACCAACGTTCGCGTTCGGTGCGTCCCGTTTAAAAAGGAGGTCATCACGTGACCGTGAAACGCCGGGCCGGGAAAAACTTTTTGGACCAAGGCCAACCGACCGACGGACTGCAAGTACTGCCCACCAAGTGCCCGGCCGCGATGCGAGATGGGAGTGCAAAAAATATGTTTAAAATATGCAGAACCCGATTCCGACCGGGTGTAATGGGTTTTTCTCGTGAAAGATGGGTCTCGTGCAGCTGGACTGTTCGCGGGGGAGTTTTGGGTTTGATTCTCGATGATCGATGCACTCAAAATGCTATTCGAACGGTGGCTTAGCTGAAGGGCAAATAATTTGCTAAATTTAACATATCGCCAGTGGCGCATTCGGCTGAAAATGCTTCAGACCCGGGCTGGGTAAAACCACGAAGGATAACAAAGAAGCGCGCCCGCCCGCCCGCACCTGTTGACGGAGGGTGCTAATTGTCCGGCCGGCCCGCGGTGTGCGTGGACCAGACAGCTTTATTTGCATATTATTATTGACGATAATAAATTGCGGTTTTTTTTTCTATATATTATAGTTTTTAGCTCACAAAGAAGATGATTCCCAGACACCGCCGCGGCCGCGATCTTTGTTTGCCGCTGCACCAGTCGAGAGTACCACGAACACTGTGACGCGAACGTGAAGTAGTTGTTTGCGCACGACACGTCGCCATTCACGCCGTGTGTTTGCGTTTGCAAACAGTGGCCAACTTTCGCCACAACAAGCATCGGGAAGGAACATTTGGTGGAGCGAAATTTTGCAGCGTCAACTTAAGTCCGAAAGATTGACGCAGAGATTAGGATAACCTTAATCAGAGTGGGATTGTGGAAGAATCGTACCCAACCGAGGCGGCTGTGGCCAGAATCAACCTGTGGATGACAAGAGCTTCTCCGCCAAGAGTTTGCCGAATCATCGTCTCAGCATCATTATCTCCTGAGCAAAGTCCCAAACTCCAGACCGGCGCGTAATCCGTTGTTCACTTTACATCATCACAATGACAGCTCCTGTCCGGAGAGCGTACCCGTGCTCCATGGCTAGAGGAACACTCTGTAAGGTTAATTTCACGAGCTCTGCGGTGATGGATTCTGCGAAATACGCCCCGCAAAGTTTCTAGACCGTGGCCGAAGTACACACACTGGAACACAATTTCACCATTTGAATCACTGTTCCTCGATCGATTGATTTTAAAATCCTCGGAAATCGTGTGCTGTGAGTGACGAAAAATGGCCCGCACGCCATTTCCATTTGACCACCGGCAACCGGAGGGTTTTTGCCACCGGAACGTTGCATAAGGCCCCACGAGGATGTGCATCCCGCATCGTTCGCTGGCTGGCTGGCTGGCTGGCTGGCCGGGACACACATCAAAAGCATCAGTGGCATGCCAATATCCGACTCGCCTTTGAAGTTATGCGGAACCACCCCGAAGGGAGTTTCCGTTTTTTTACTTCTGGAGGCCCAATTCGCTTCCTCCCGCTGACGACCAGCGTGACGAATATTAAATGGATTTTCTTTCTACACGCTGATGCGGACAAAGTCAAAAAGGCGCGCCGGCGAAGCGTGCCGAAAGTTGTGGTGCTGAAATATGTATACCACAAATCCTTTCCATATTTTAAGAGAAAGGATCCACCCGGCACCGGATTGTCAGAGAGGTCAGACACTGGTTGATTCTGGTGGCACCGAAAACCGGGCCTTCCGGGTCGCGCTAGCTTTTCATGCATCGAATTTATGGCACAAGCAGTCGGCTGCTCGAGTAACGTCGGCTAAACTCAAATTTGTTACGGCATAATGGGGGCATGATGGTGTGGTCCGGCCACCCGCGGGACCTCCTAGTGCCGGCAGCACCTGCCGTTAACTTTGCCATAATGATGTTCTACGCCGGCCGGCCGGCCCGCCGGTCGCAGTGAATGGATTATCCCGCTGAATGGCGTTAACGGTCGCACATTTTCAAAAGCCATTAATTAAAAGTGTATAATAAAATTTCTGCTGCTACGACGGCGTATTCGGACGGCGTATTCCTTGGGTGGTTGTGGCCCCATTGCGAGCAACCGAATCCGGGTCCGGACCGGGGCGGGAACTGGAACACAACCTGGCGGCGCCCACCGACGACTGATAATCGCTCGCATTGCACACCCCCAGCAACGATAGTTTTCCGTGCGTTATCTGTGCGATGTTTGTGTTCCCGTGCTCGGTGAGGTGTTTGTTGTACACCCCGCTGTCCGCCCGCTTCTCGTACCGCCACGCCTGTACAAGATTCCGGTTTTGTTGCGCGGTGCGTCGCGTGCGTTTAGAATGCAATCGATGCAACGCCTCCGTCATAACGCCGGGGGGGACAGGAGGCTACACACCGGGGGCCCCGCTCAGACACGAGGACGCATCGCAATCGCCGTGGCGTGACGCCATTGCCGTTTGCTGTCTTCTCGCCCAGCGCCCGGTGATAATGCGTTCGAGTAGCGCGTGATAAGAACGAGGCGCACTTTCAACACCCAAGGCGAGGACAATTGACTTGCCGCCGCCATTCGCGTTCACTGTCACTTGTTTTCAGTGCCTCCCCGCCGTGTGTCTCCGAGGCCACCATCACATCCCCTACACCTGCAGTCACACAGCGATAATTATCTTAGTGCGCGCCCCCCGGCCGCGATACACACAACAACATCACTGATAAACTCCCAGAGCCCAAGCGGTCGGAAAAGTGCGTACTTTGGCGTAACTCCGGGACTACTACTTTTGCTACTCGCGGCGGCACACCAACCGGCCGGTGCGATCGCTGGTCGTGGACTGGCGAACCCGATGGTCGCCGAGCCGGAGCATTCTGGAGCCGCCGTCGACGAGGTTCGGGTTCGCTCTCGGCCGGAAACCCGAAGTCCGACACGCTTCGGAACCGGCAAAACATGTGGCCGCGACCGAAGCACCGCGACACGCCGTCGGCAACCCACCCCCTCCTTACTAGGTACACAGCTGTTCAGGCTGCTGCCCTCCCGGTCCGGTCCGATGAATGATCCGCGTGCCACGGTGGACGCACTTCGGTCACCGATTCGGAAGACAAACGGTCAAACTCTTGGCTACGGGATCTCGCGGTACAAGAAAACCAATGACCGGTCAAGATTTATGACACAGAGCGGGGAAGAGCACACGAAGAAGCCTTGGCCTGGGGCAGTAAAGAACCACACACTGCTGCTGCTCGACGCGGCTCGGATGTTGTTTCAAGTGGCGCTCGAGTGCTTCCGCTTGACGGTTTAAAAATAACCGTTTGAATGGTTGGCGTGGCTTTTGAATTCGAATTTATTGTTATGGGATTCGCTGTGGGTGTTGGAAGCGTTACAAATTGCGTTTCTAAATTAATTCCCGGCCACCGCAGCCGGCGGAATGCCGTTCCGAGGAGCCTGAAATATTGCCGCCGGTGGCCGGGATTGTCAATCATTGTTTCGCCGGTTGCGTCGCGAGATGGGCGGCTGAGTTTCCATCAAAGTGGCCTTGGAACAAGTGTTTTCGTTTCTATGTTTCCTTATTTTACAACCGTTACAATATACGAGGGCTGTTCAAAAAGTAGTAAGACATTTGGATATCCGCGTTCGATTCTCGATTTTTTTTTGCGTTAGATTGCTACTCATTTCACTCACTTTTGGTGACAAGTTCGACCATTTTGAGTAATGAGTGCAGAGACCGTGCCAGTGGCTAACGGCAAAATGACGCAAAAGCCCGGTCTCTGCCGGTATTTATAGAAGTAAGCATTCTCCACCCGACGCCGGAGTGGATAACGCCGATACCTGCGATTAGTATATAAGGAATTAAAACCAGCGACAAATGCGTTGCGAACATCATTGTATAATCGGCCGCTGAGACGTGAACTTCCAGGAAGAGAAGTGTGGAATAAAGAGGAATCGGAAAAAAACGCAACAAAAGAGTCTGGACTTCGATCATCATTTTCTACGATCCTCTACATGAGTCAACTTTTGACAGCAGTTTTGGTTCATCGGCGATGCCGTCTTTATCTTCTAAATCGTATCGTAGCGTCGTCCTTTCATGACCTCCTTCAGTTTCCGGAGTAAGAAAAAGTCACAGGGGCCAATTCTAGAGAATACGGTAGCTTTGGCATCATTAGTGTATTGTTTTGGCCAAAAATTCACGCAGAAACCAGGATGTGTTAGCAGGAGCGCGACAGCCAATTTTGGGTTTGTGACGGATTGCTTCGTGCAAATTGCGCATAACTTGAAGATAATATTCCTTATTGATCGTTCTATCCTTTGGCAACAACTTATGATGCACCATGATAAACCCACCGATAAACGCTGCTTTTGGTCATAATAGCTTCACCATAAGCTCCAATGAACATTTCAAATGCGTCCACGCTCTTAATTTCGTTTTCTACGCAAAATTTGATAAAGATTCTATGCCATCAATTTTTTGGAAGAGACAAAAATAGACGATGAGCCAAAACACGTCCAAGCAAAACGGCTGTCAAAAATTGACTGATTACTCAAAATGGCTGAACTTTTCACCATAAGTCACTGACATGTGTAGCAATCTAACGCAAAAAATATCTAGAATCTAATATACGTAGCTCGCGGAAATTCAAATGCCTAACTACTTTTTGCACAGCCCTCGTATCAGATCGGTCTTCGTTTTCGGGTACGTTTTTCTTCACGTGGTGATAATCTATTCGTCAAACGTGCCGGCCCCAGAACGTGTAACGTAACCCAGAGCCCCGGATTCTGACAGTGACGAATAATCGAACGCACAGGAAAACAGGAGTTCCATTTGTGGCGAAAAGTTGGGCGGAAGATGTTGTTGGGCCGTGTGTTTTCTTTCATGTTTTGGCCCCCCGCTATCGCGCCTTGGACCTCCTTTCGTCTGTCAAGCGGAGC
>NW_026454510.1:0-7874 GCF_943734635.1 Anopheles cruzii | reverse complement strand
TAAGATCGCCAGACCGTGACACACGCAGACCAAAATGACTTTACTCCCGCGGTTTGTCAATGTTCCCACGGAATTCCTGCATTGTTATGCATGTAAGATCAGTTGCAAAGATCGGGTAATATGGAACTTAATTTATTCAATCTAATGGTACAATATAAAGAGTGTTACTCGAGGTTTTCCGTCTTAATTCCTGCTCTACGTCTTTCCACACTTATCGCCGTCATGCAACTCCACTCTGCGCCTCGTGCACTTCCGCTAGCTGTCACTTGCGGGTCCCCGGTGAAACTTCTACCATCGTCACCTATCTCGATCCTGGTAGAAATTCTACCACCATTCCCACATGCATGATATGTTGACTTTCTGGTCGTTTCGGCTTTTCTTCCACATTGTCGTGGTTTCTGTAATATTGTGTTGTGGGACTGCATTTCTATTCTCTCCGGGTTAAAGGCTCCGGGCTCTCCGAGTTAAAGTGTTGCATACGTATTGCTTTAGATGAGACTCTAATTTATGACTTTCCGTTTCTTTACGTTTTGCGACACCTGATTCAATCTCTTTCGCATTTGAATTACTTTTAATCAGTCACCGCCTTCCGTTGGGCGTATCGGTGCCCCGAGTTTGATCGACGTCTCGTGTCTATTGAGCGCCGGGACTTGGTTACACGTGATGTGGTTTTTGGTTAGCCTAATTCGTCTCATCTATGCATTGGCTGGTCGAATGTCGTGGGCGCATGTTCTGGTCTTAATCAATATTCACGCGGCTCTGTTTTACGACTCAGAGCGTAGGTTTGTTCGGTCTTTCTTTTGTCGACCTTCTGTTTTTCGGGTCGCGTCGAGTCGCATCTTTGTGTTGTCCCTTTTCGTTGTGACCTTCGTTGTCAAAGAGGCGCACTTCGGTTTCTCCTATTCTTTTTCGTAACTTGTCGCGTGAATTTCGTTTATCGAACTATGACTATCACTGGACTAATTCATTGGTCTGGGCATGCCGTGTACTGTGGTCTCTGCACGGGAACGAGGCGTACGGGAACGCGGCGTACGGGATCGCGGCGTACGGGAACGAGGCGTACGCTCGCTGGGCGCGATGCAGCTGACAGCACGGGAGCCGACGCGGGAATTCTCACGGTAGAGAGTCGCCTCACAACTGATCGCGCGGGTGAGAACACGAGAGTTCTCACGATGGAGAGGCGTGGGGTGACTGACAGCTCGCGGGTACTCAAGGTGAATAGGCGAACCGCCAATGACGGCGCTGCAACGCACACTGGAGTTTTCACGGCAACACGGCTCACTGCGGCTAGCAGCCCGACGACGAACACGGGAGTTGTCATGGCAAAACGGATCACTGCAGCTGGCAGCCCGCCGACGAATGCGGGAGAGTCATTTCCTTTCCTCGAGGTACACTGCTGAGCTGCACAAGATCGTGTGATGCTTTGCTTGGCAGTGCTGACATTTCTTTTCCGATGGGCAGTCCGTTGCCTTATGGGAACGTGAGAAGCAGTTGACGCACTTGCCCCGTTCCATAATATAGTTGACGCACTCCAACGCCGAGCGCGCCCGCAGCTCTGGGCAGAAATTACTTTCGTGCCCCGTCTGGTCACAGGCGTAACATTGCCGCCGCGGCTTGGCGTCCCCGCTCCCGCGTGGAGCTGGTGACGGTGCGGGTTTCGGCGCGGGCTTCGGCGCGGGTTTCGGCGTGGGCGTCGGCGCTGGCGTCGGCGCTGACTTAGGTGTGACAGCCACGTAGGCTGTCTTCCGCGGCGCGGAAGGAGCGTGAGGGGTTTTGGGGCATGGGGTACGGGAGCCTGCCTCCTTCGAGCGCTTCGGCTCATAATAGAGCTGATTTGCCATTTTATCGAGCTCGTCCCTCAGCTCCTTCCACGTAGGGATCGCTTGCTGGTCTGCCCGGCGAGCGACTCTGGCCAGGCTATCCTCATCCAACTTGCTTAGCACGATGCTCACGAGGAGCCCGTCCTCGATTGCGGATGCCACGTTGGCGGTCGCGCTAGCGATGCGTCGGGTTGACGTGATGGCCGTCTCCACCACGTCTATGAGGCGCATCAGCCCGTTCGAGGACGCGCTTGTAAGCCGTGGCGCTTCGATTATGGCACGACAGTGCCCCAGGAACGCCACGCGCTTCTTATAGAAACGCTCCTGGAGCCGTGCCCACGCGTCCGCGAACGGCATCCCCACGCTCTCGAACGCTTCGGCGCTCTGCCGCGCCGGGGGGAAGCCGTCAAAGCATTGCAGAAGGTAGGCGTATCGAGTTGCGTCCTCTGGCCAGCCGCTGAGCCGCTTTTCAAACCTGGAGGCGAACGCTGGCCACTCCGACGGATCGCCTCCGAACTTTGGCAGGTCGATCCTCGGTAGATGCTCCTGCCGGGGAGTGGCTGGAGCAATCGTGGTGTCCATCACGGAGATGGACGCCCCTTCCGCCTTTCGCAGACGGCCCAGCGCCACCCGTGCGGTGGCGTACGCATCGCTAAACGGGCCTCGCCGCTGCGAGGTGCCCGATTTTGCCTCTATCCGCGACAGAACGGCGCACCCGTCGCGATAGATGCCCTCCAACATATCCAGCCGGATTGGCACCATGGCTTCCTCCAGCGCGGAGATTTGCCTTGCTGCATCGTTGGCGGCAGATGGATGCCCGATTTCGGCCTTCGCCTGCCGACCGGCGTCGCAGTCGGCGTACGGTATCGGCGATTCATCGCGCGCCGTCTTTCTTGTGTTAGGCATATTACACACTACAAACTTCACACGGGAGCGGAAGACAACGCGGTCTCAGGTACACACTGTAACCGGACGACCGGTATCGGCGTCGGCGAACCTGGGTGGTCGTCCTAGTGTCGCACGCACACGCACACGCGCGGGAGCAAACGAAGTGGCGCACGCGGACGGCAAGCGACGTACACGGGAGTACGCAGTTACGAAATGGCACGCTAGCCTGGCGTCACGTAGTGGCAAGAAATGCCGTGGTACGAAATGGCACGGTAGCCCAAAGTCACGTAGTACGCGGTAGCGGCGTAGCACTTTTACGGTAGCACTTTCACACGCACACGGTCACGAGAGTACGAAGTCGCGTAGCACGAAGTCGAAGCACGGTAGTACACGAAATCGTGACACGATATCACGTCGGGGTCACCAAATGTTTTTGCACGAATTAATGTCACGAAATATTCTAACTTTATTCTAACTATTTAACCGTCGAGGTTTCACACGTCTGGGTTCGTCGGCGATCGATGATGTTTCTTAGCTATTGTTTCATTGTTTCTGTTAGTGCAAATAAGAAGGTCACTGTGAGTTCTTTAAGCTGGTGCCAAAAAAAAACTTCTTTATTGTTGCTTTTGGTGCTTGTGTTGGCTAAAAAACATTCACTGTTTTTTTTCCCTTCTAATTTTGCACTTTTTTCTTTCGCTGTCTGTCTTCTTCTGGTTCTTTCCGGTCACCTGGGACTTCGAGTCCCTATTCACTTCCTGCAAGCTCTTGCTGGCGTTCGACGCCTGCTTGCCTTACGTTGGTGTCCCGACTGCACGTTTAACGCACTCACACACGATCACGCCGTGAATAGTTGCCACAGAAAAAGATTATTTCACAATTTTCGCTTCTCGTTCGACCAGATAAGCGTTCACGTTCCTTTTTTTTTTTTTTTTGCTTTAAAAATTCCATTTTGAGTTCTAGTTTTAGTTGATACTCCTCTTTGAGCTTTTCAATTTCCATGGCGATTCGCGTGGAGTTGGACGTGACACTGCTGGCTGCCTTACTGCGCGGTCGTCGTTCCGTGGATGTCGGGGCTGAGGTCTGCTCGTTGCTGCAACCCACGCACACCCATGACCTGTCGGCGACGTCCTCGGTCACTTTCACACACGCGAAGTGGAACCAGCTTCCACATTCGTCGCACTGTACCATCTCGTCCGTATCGCGTTGGCTACACAGCTGACAATGGTACTCCATGGTTTTTTTGCGGCACTCGCGAACCGGGTTCCGTTCGCGGAGACGTTGTGGCACCGGGTCTGATTTCGGTTGCACCGAACGCGTGGCGGTAGTCGGCACTTTGAAGGTTAATGCCTTCGATATCGCGCCGGTACTCTCCTTTGTTTCCGCTGCGGTGCCGATGGCTCCGTATTCGCTCGTGTGCTCCGGCAACAGAGTATCTTTCGACGATTTAGACATATTTTCTGGCGATAATATTTCGATTGAGTCACCAATCAAGCGTATAATTGTAAATACGTGAAGCGTGAATGTTTTTTAGTGTTAGTGCAAATAAGAAGGCCACTGTGAGTTCTTTAAGCTGGTCCCAAAAAAAACTTCTTTATTGTTGCTTTTGGTGCTTGTGTTGGTTTGCTTTGTGTTGCTTTGCTTTGCTTTGCTTTGGGTCATCCGGGTCGATGCTGTCATCTCCGCACGATCCCTGCGATCGCCTGGTGAGGCCTGTCATCGTGTCGCCTGGGGAGCCGCTGTAAGATTGCGGTGCCTAGTGGCCGTGGCGTTCTGTGCGTGGCGCACGTAACAGTTTCATTGTCGAAGAGCTTTTGTTTCATACACTAACTCGCGGTTTGCCATATCCCAGTCGGCGGGGTCCATGGTTTTGACAAAATTGGGGAATGTCTATGACCCAGTTTCTATTATTTCGGTAAATCGTATACTTTTATCGCTGTGTTGCGCGCGTGTTTTTGCATAGCACTGAAGATTAGCTAAAGCATTTTGTGTTCCGCTAGCAGGCACACAGTTACCAGTATTATGTTTAGCTTAAGCTCGTGGACTGCGTGTTGCTCAGTGTAAATTTCCTGATTCTGGATTATGACCAGGTCATTTTCGCCGCTCGCGTTGGCCTCGGGTTCCGACCCACCTTTACCCATTTTGGTATCGTAAAAAGAAATTATGGGTTCATAGTGATCCTCTCTTCACGCAGTGTTTTGACCACTCATCACTTCTGTCGCGTTATTGGATTCTTTCGGCGTGGAATGAACTCGCGAAATTAAATTAATATTCACCACGTTTTTTAACGCGTTTATTGTAAGGTTACTTATTAAAACGGCAACTTAAACGGAAGCGGCAACGGTTAAAACATTCCGTGACTTATCGCGGTCGCGTCTGGAATCCAAGTCCTCGTTGCTCGCCGCTGACGCTTACTCGCGCGCAGGCCGATCGGGCGAGGACATTCACCCGGTCGGCCTGGTGGTATTAGTAGCGGCGTTCGAAGCGAGATCGCTCTCCCGTGCAGGTTTACAGTTGGTGGAGCGGGCTCTGGTGGCCGGTAGAGCAGTCGTCCCGACAGTTAAGCGGGCAGATCGATATTATCGGCCGCTCAACTGACACGCGTATTGGTGTAGGTCGCGTCGCACTGTTCATTGTCGGTCACTTGACTTTTCGACACTATCGCTGTCTCACTTACGCCAATACTCGGTCACGGTCGCCATATAACATAAAACTCATATAAAAGAGTTTAAACACCGAACCAATCCATCACAATTTTAAAAGGGGTTCCCAAAAGGTACACTCGGAATTTTTCAATAGCCCTTATCCCTGCTAACATCTCGAGGAGATATGCGCGGTAGTTCTTTTCTGCGTTAGTAGTCTGCTTACTCATAAAATACACAGGGTGAAGCTTACCGTCGTCGGCCTTCTGCAGCAGGATGGCTCCGTACCCTTCATTTGATGCATCCGTGTGTACTTCGGTTTCGGCTTCTTTAATATAGCCAGGATTACCTGATTGACCCTTTCTACTTGTCCATTTCCCCTAGGAACTCCCGTAGTGGTCTCGACGTGTTCTATGTTTTGCTCGCTACAAAACTCCCTAAAATCGTTGGATGAGAATGCCGATCACTTTATCACTGATGATTCGTCGTGGATTTCCAAAGAGCTCGCTCTGTTGTCGCAAACGTTGGATCACTTCGGCCGCGGTTGTTGATTTGGTAGGATAGATCCACACGTACTTGGTAAATCCATCCACCACGACGAACAAATACTTATACAATTTCTCCGTAGTATCTAGGTGGTCCACGTGATATGTGTCGAAGGGGACGTCACCTTTCAGGACAGGTGATAAGAGCCCTTCGGTTTTCCCTCCCGAATTATTCCCGTTTCTAACCATTCTTCAATGGTTTTCTCTAAAATCCGTTCCTCTTTTGGTGCGTAACGGCGTGGCGTCATATGTGCTGGAGTATCGTCGGACATGATGATTTTAGTCTGAACGCGACTTACCACCCTTTCTTCTGGGACGTACTGTTGAACCAGCTTTTCCACCTTGCTAGCAAACTGTGGCGGCACATCTAGCTCCTGTTTCTCGACTTGTGTTGATAGTATCGTCATCACCTCATTCTCGCTCTATCCCGGTTGAGCACCCATGTAAAGGAGAGAGATAAAAGAAACACCGAATATTCTCTTTCTGTTACTTTATTCGTTCTTCTGACAACCGTCTAGAACCACTGCTACTTTGCGACTAAACCAATTCACCGATTTGCCTCCTTAAATACAGGAAAGCGGTATCGGTGTGTGGTGGAATTGGACGGTCAACAACCCTTTGGCCAGAGTGGTTCGCGACGCCGCGGACGCTCCGATTTCGTAGAGCCGCTCTAGCAATACGGCTTTGGCGGACATTCGACACTCGCTCCACTGCTTACCACGGTAAAATTGGTTGCGGAAATCAACCTCAAGATGTCGCAGTTGCGTCACGGTCTCGTGCACTAGGTCACGGTAAAAGTTATCTCGCTCGGGTTGCGCAATTGTACGTTTGTTTATTTTTAAATTTTGGTTTCCGCCACTTGGTAACCTGCACTTCACACAGTTTATAGGGATGTGGTGACATCCGTCAGGCCGGCGAACGATTGCGCCGCGCGGGTGGCTTGCTTCTGCTGTCCAGCCTTGAACCTCTTATGCAGCTCAAGCAGCAGCAAGACGACCACCATCGCACAAATAACCCATTACAATGTGGCGTTGTCTTTATGGTACTCCGTGTGCTCGTGTTGTGTGTTTATAATCTGCACCTGTGGATCACCCTGCTGGGATTCCATCTTGGTATGTTTCTTGCCCATAAACGTAAACGGTGTCGAGCGTCGTCAGTCGTCGCATACAGTCACAGGCACTTGGTATCACACGATGCACACAGGCGATTCCATAAGGTTTCGCAACACACACACAACACGGTCGGCCCTTAGGAGGGTCGTACTTTCTCTGCCTCTGCCAGGGGTCCTGTTTCTTCTCCTGGCAGGATCGCCATGAAAAGTTGGGTATTTATATTAACAAAACACTTGTCACACTTTTAGCATGCTTTATTTTATTCTCAATTCAACTCTTTAACGTAACTTCGCACTTGACTTCAGCTGAGCGTTATGCGCACAGTGCGACCTCTCGTACTCGCGTCTGGATCAACATTGATTCCAACTTAAAAGTATTGAGTTCTAGATCGAACTCTGTGGTGGCCTACGTGACCCTTTTTGCAGTCCGAGATCATCAGTCGATCATCGCCCGAGTGGTGTGATCTTGATTATGCTGAATCCGATGTTTGTATAAACATCCTGTGAGCGCGTTTCGCCCAGAATATGCATTCGGATGGTCTCTGCGGGTATTCGCTTATTGTTTGCCCAAACGCGATTCTTTACTAAGAACAGCGATCGCGCTGCTACAGTGTTGCAAGGGTTTGCCTTCGCCACATATACATTGTCACTCTTAAGGCAGGGCTTCTTCCACCACAGGTGTTCCCCTTGTCGCTATCTCCGCCGAGACTTGCCTCCTCACATGAATCAGAAAATGTTGTGTCTCTAGTAATGAACTCATAGAACAAAGTCAAAAAAAATTTCAACCAAAATTTAAGTTCCGTTGTCGCAAAATTCAGAAATGAAAAAACAGGCTCATATCAGTTAAACCAACAGTCTCGATGAAGAACAG
>NW_026454509.1:0-7874 GCF_943734635.1 Anopheles cruzii | reverse complement strand
TAAGATCGCCAGACCGTGACACACGCAGACCAAAATGACTTTACTCCCGCGGTTTGTCAATGTTCCCACGGAATTCCTGCATTGTTATGCATGTAAGATCAGTTGCAAAGATCGGGTAATATGGAACTTAATTTATTCAATCTAATGGTACAATATAAAGAGTGTTACTCGAGGTTTTCCGTCTTAATTCCTGCTCTACGTCTTTCCACACTTATCGCCGTCATGCAACTCCACTCTGCGCCTCGTGCACTTCCGCTAGCTGTCACTTGCGGGTCCCCGGTGAAACTTCTACCATCGTCACCTATCTCGATCCTGGTAGAAATTCTACCACCATTCCCACATGCATGATATGTTGACTTTCTGGTCGTTTCGGCTTTTCTTCCACATTGTCGTGGTTTCTGTAATATTGTGTTGTGGGACTGCATTTCTATTCTCTCCGGGTTAAAGGCTCCGGGCTCTCCGAGTTAAAGTGTTGCATACGTATTGCTTTAGATGAGACTCTAATTTATGACTTTCCGTTTCTTTACGTTTTGCGACACCTGATTCAATCTCTTTCGCATTTGAATTACTTTTAATCAGTCACCGCCTTCCGTTGGGCGTATCGGTGCCCCGAGTTTGATCGACGTCTCGTGTCTATTGAGCGCCGGGACTTGGTTACACGTGATGTGGTTTTTGGTTAGCCTAATTCGTCTCATCTATGCATTGGCTGGTCGAATGTCGTGGGCGCATGTTCTGGTCTTAATCAATATTCACGCGGCTCTGTTTTACGACTCAGAGCGTAGGTTTGTTCGGTCTTTCTTTTGTCGACCTTCTGTTTTTCGGGTCGCGTCGAGTCGCATCTTTGTGTTGTCCCTTTTCGTTGTGACCTTCGTTGTCAAAGAGGCGCACTTCGGTTTCTCCTATTCTTTTTCGTAACTTGTCGCGTGAATTTCGTTTATCGAACTATGACTATCACTGGACTAATTCATTGGTCTGGGCATGCCGTGTACTGTGGTCTCTGCACGGGAACGAGGCGTACGGGAACGCGGCGTACGGGATCGCGGCGTACGGGAACGAGGCGTACGCTCGCTGGGCGCGATGCAGCTGACAGCACGGGAGCCGACGCGGGAATTCTCACGGTAGAGAGTCGCCTCACAACTGATCGCGCGGGTGAGAACACGAGAGTTCTCACGATGGAGAGGCGTGGGGTGACTGACAGCTCGCGGGTACTCAAGGTGAATAGGCGAACCGCCAATGACGGCGCTGCAACGCACACTGGAGTTTTCACGGCAACACGGCTCACTGCGGCTAGCAGCCCGACGACGAACACGGGAGTTGTCATGGCAAAACGGATCACTGCAGCTGGCAGCCCGCCGACGAATGCGGGAGAGTCATTTCCTTTCCTCGAGGTACACTGCTGAGCTGCACAAGATCGTGTGATGCTTTGCTTGGCAGTGCTGACATTTCTTTTCCGATGGGCAGTCCGTTGCCTTATGGGAACGTGAGAAGCAGTTGACGCACTTGCCCCGTTCCATAATATAGTTGACGCACTCCAACGCCGAGCGCGCCCGCAGCTCTGGGCAGAAATTACTTTCGTGCCCCGTCTGGTCACAGGCGTAACATTGCCGCCGCGGCTTGGCGTCCCCGCTCCCGCGTGGAGCTGGTGACGGTGCGGGTTTCGGCGCGGGCTTCGGCGCGGGTTTCGGCGTGGGCGTCGGCGCTGGCGTCGGCGCTGACTTAGGTGTGACAGCCACGTAGGCTGTCTTCCGCGGCGCGGAAGGAGCGTGAGGGGTTTTGGGGCATGGGGTACGGGAGCCTGCCTCCTTCGAGCGCTTCGGCTCATAATAGAGCTGATTTGCCATTTTATCGAGCTCGTCCCTCAGCTCCTTCCACGTAGGGATCGCTTGCTGGTCTGCCCGGCGAGCGACTCTGGCCAGGCTATCCTCATCCAACTTGCTTAGCACGATGCTCACGAGGAGCCCGTCCTCGATTGCGGATGCCACGTTGGCGGTCGCGCTAGCGATGCGTCGGGTTGACGTGATGGCCGTCTCCACCACGTCTATGAGGCGCATCAGCCCGTTCGAGGACGCGCTTGTAAGCCGTGGCGCTTCGATTATGGCACGACAGTGCCCCAGGAACGCCACGCGCTTCTTATAGAAACGCTCCTGGAGCCGTGCCCACGCGTCCGCGAACGGCATCCCCACGCTCTCGAACGCTTCGGCGCTCTGCCGCGCCGGGGGGAAGCCGTCAAAGCATTGCAGAAGGTAGGCGTATCGAGTTGCGTCCTCTGGCCAGCCGCTGAGCCGCTTTTCAAACCTGGAGGCGAACGCTGGCCACTCCGACGGATCGCCTCCGAACTTTGGCAGGTCGATCCTCGGTAGATGCTCCTGCCGGGGAGTGGCTGGAGCAATCGTGGTGTCCATCACGGAGATGGACGCCCCTTCCGCCTTTCGCAGACGGCCCAGCGCCACCCGTGCGGTGGCGTACGCATCGCTAAACGGGCCTCGCCGCTGCGAGGTGCCCGATTTTGCCTCTATCCGCGACAGAACGGCGCACCCGTCGCGATAGATGCCCTCCAACATATCCAGCCGGATTGGCACCATGGCTTCCTCCAGCGCGGAGATTTGCCTTGCTGCATCGTTGGCGGCAGATGGATGCCCGATTTCGGCCTTCGCCTGCCGACCGGCGTCGCAGTCGGCGTACGGTATCGGCGATTCATCGCGCGCCGTCTTTCTTGTGTTAGGCATATTACACACTACAAACTTCACACGGGAGCGGAAGACAACGCGGTCTCAGGTACACACTGTAACCGGACGACCGGTATCGGCGTCGGCGAACCTGGGTGGTCGTCCTAGTGTCGCACGCACACGCACACGCGCGGGAGCAAACGAAGTGGCGCACGCGGACGGCAAGCGACGTACACGGGAGTACGCAGTTACGAAATGGCACGCTAGCCTGGCGTCACGTAGTGGCAAGAAATGCCGTGGTACGAAATGGCACGGTAGCCCAAAGTCACGTAGTACGCGGTAGCGGCGTAGCACTTTTACGGTAGCACTTTCACACGCACACGGTCACGAGAGTACGAAGTCGCGTAGCACGAAGTCGAAGCACGGTAGTACACGAAATCGTGACACGATATCACGTCGGGGTCACCAAATGTTTTTGCACGAATTAATGTCACGAAATATTCTAACTTTATTCTAACTATTTAACCGTCGAGGTTTCACACGTCTGGGTTCGTCGGCGATCGATGATGTTTCTTAGCTATTGTTTCATTGTTTCTGTTAGTGCAAATAAGAAGGTCACTGTGAGTTCTTTAAGCTGGTGCCAAAAAAAAACTTCTTTATTGTTGCTTTTGGTGCTTGTGTTGGCTAAAAAACATTCACTGTTTTTTTTCCCTTCTAATTTTGCACTTTTTTCTTTCGCTGTCTGTCTTCTTCTGGTTCTTTCCGGTCACCTGGGACTTCGAGTCCCTATTCACTTCCTGCAAGCTCTTGCTGGCGTTCGACGCCTGCTTGCCTTACGTTGGTGTCCCGACTGCACGTTTAACGCACTCACACACGATCACGCCGTGAATAGTTGCCACAGAAAAAGATTATTTCACAATTTTCGCTTCTCGTTCGACCAGATAAGCGTTCACGTTCCTTTTTTTTTTTTTTTTGCTTTAAAAATTCCATTTTGAGTTCTAGTTTTAGTTGATACTCCTCTTTGAGCTTTTCAATTTCCATGGCGATTCGCGTGGAGTTGGACGTGACACTGCTGGCTGCCTTACTGCGCGGTCGTCGTTCCGTGGATGTCGGGGCTGAGGTCTGCTCGTTGCTGCAACCCACGCATACCCATGACCTGTCGGCGACGTCCTCGGTCACTTTCACACACGCGAAGTGGAACCAGCTTCCACACTCGTCGCACTGTACCATCTCGTCCGTATCGCGTTGGCTGCACAGCTGACAATGGTACTCCATGGTTTTTTTGCGGCACTCGCGAACCGGGTTCCGTTCGCGGAGACGTTGTGGCACCGGGTCTGATTTCGGTTGCACCGAACGCGTGGCGGTAGTCGGCACTTTGAAGGTTAATGCCTTCGATATCGCGCCGGTACTCTCCTTTGTTTCCGCTGCGGTGCCGATGGCTCCGTATTCGCTCGTGTGCTCCGGCAACAGAGTATCTTTCGACGATTTAGACATATTTTCTGGCGATAATATTTCGATTGAGTCACCAATCAAGCGTATAATTGTAAATACGTGAAGCGTGAATGTTTTTTAGTGTTAGTGCAAATAAGAAGGCCACTGTGAGTTCTTTAAGCTGGTCCCAAAAAAAACTTCTTTATTGTTGCTTTTGGTGCTTGTGTTGGTTTGCTTTGTGTTGCTTTGCTTTGCTTTGCTTTGGGTCATCCGGGTCGATGCTGTCATCTCCGCACGATCCCTGCGATCGCCTGGTGAGGCCTGTCATCGTGTCGCCTGGGGAGCCGCTGTAAGATTGCGGTGCCTAGTGGCCGTGGCGTTCTGTGCGTGGCGCACGTAACAGTTTCATTGTCGAAGAGCTTTTGTTTCATACACTAACTCGCGGTTTGCCATATCCCAGTCGGCGGGGTCCATGGTTTTGACAAAATTGGGGAATGTCTATGACCCAGTTTCTATTATTTCGGTAAATCGTATACTTTTATCGCTGTGTTGCGCGCGTGTTTTTGCATAGCACTGAAGATTAGCTAAAGCATTTTGTGTTCCGCTAGCAGGCACACAGTTACCAGTATTATGTTTAGCTTAAGCTCGTGGACTGCGTGTTGCTCAGTGTAAATTTCCTGATTCTGGATTATGACCAGGTCATTTTCGCCGCTCGCGTTGGCCTCGGGTTCCGACCCACCTTTACCCATTTTGGTATCGTAAAAAGAAATTATGGGTTCATAGTGATCCTCTCTTCACGCAGTGTTTTGACCACTCATCACTTCTGTCGCGTTATTGGATTCTTTCGGCGTGGAATGAACTCGCGAAATTAAATTAATATTCACCACGTTTTTTAACGCGTTTATTGTAAGGTTACTTATTAAAACGGCAACTTAAACGGAAGCGGCAACGGTTAAAACATTCCGTGACTTATCGCGGTCGCGTCTGGAATCCAAGTCCTCGTTGCTCGCCGCTGACGCTTACTCGCGCGCAGGCCGATCGGGCGAGGACATTCACCCGGTCGGCCTGGTGGTATTAGTAGCGGCGTTCGAAGCGAGATCGCTCTCCCGTGCAGGTTTACAGTTGGTGGAGCGGGCTCTGGTGGCCGGTAGAGCAGTCGTCCCGACAGTTAAGCGGGCAGATCGATATTATCGGCCGCTCAACTGACACGCGTATTGGTGTAGGTCGCGTCGCACTGTTCATTGTCGGTCACTTGACTTTTCGACACTATCGCTGTCTCACTTACGCCAATACTCGGTCACGGTCGCCATATAACATAAAACTCATATAAAAGAGTTTAAACACCGAACCAATCCATCACAATTTTAAAAGGGGTTCCCAAAAGGTACACTCGGAATTTTTCAATAGCCCTTATCCCTGCTAACATCTCGAGGAGATATGCGCGGTAGTTCTTTTCTGCGTTAGTAGTCTGCTTACTCATAAAATACACAGGGTGAAGCTTACCGTCGTCGGCCTTCTGCAGCAGGATGGCTCCGTACCCTTCATTTGATGCATCCGTGTGTACTTCGGTTTCGGCTTCTTTAATATAGCCAGGATTACCTGATTGACCCTTTCTACTTGTCCATTTCCCCTAGGAACTCCCGTAGTGGTCTCGACGTGTTCTATGTTTTGCTCGCTACAAAACTCCCTAAAATCGTTGGATGAGAATGCCGATCACTTTATCACTGATGATTCGTCGTGGATTTCCAAAGAGCTCGCTCTGTTGTCGCAAACGTTGGATCACTTCGGCCGCGGTTGTTGATTTGGTAGGATAGATCCACACGTACTTGGTAAATCCATCCACCACGACGAACAAATACTTATACAATTTCTCCGTAGTATCTAGGTGGTCCACGTGATATGTGTCGAAGGGGACGTCACCTTTCAGGACAGGTGATAAGAGCCCTTCGGTTTTCCCTCCCGAATTATTCCCGTTTCTAACCATTCTTCAATGGTTTTCTCTAAAATCCGTTCCTCTTTTGGTGCGTAACGGCGTGGCGTCATATGTGCTGGAGTATCGTCGGACATGATGATTTTAGTCTGAACGCGACTTACCACCCTTTCTTCTGGGACGTACTGTTGAACCAGCTTTTCCACCTTGCTAGCAAACTGTGGCGGCACATCTAGCTCCTGTTTCTCGACTTGTGTTGATAGTATCGTCATCACCTCATTCTCGCTCTATCCCGGTTGAGCACCCATGTAAAGGAGAGAGATAAAAGAAACACCGAATATTCTCTTTCTGTTACTTTATTCGTTCTTCTGACAACCGTCTAGAACCACTGCTACTTTGCGACTAAACCAATTCACCGATTTGCCTCCTTAAATACAGGAAAGCGGTATCGGTGTGTGGTGGAATTGGACGGTCAACAACCCTTTGGCCAGAGTGGTTCGCGACGCCGCGGACGCTCCGATTTCGTAGAGCCGCTCTAGCAATACGGCTTTGGCGGACATTCGACACTCGCTCCACTGCTTACCACGGTAAAATTGGTTGCGGAAATCAACCTCAAGATGTCGCAGTTGCGTCACGGTCTCGTGCACTAGGTCACGGTAAAAGTTATCTCGCTCGGGTTGCGCAATTGTACGTTTGTTTATTTTTAAATTTTGGTTTCCGCCACTTGGTAACCTGCACTTCACACAGTTTATAGGGATGTGGTGACATCCGTCAGGCCGGCGAACGATTGCGCCGCGCGGGTGGCTTGCTTCTGCTGTCCAGCCTTGAACCTCTTATGCAGCTCAAGCAGCAGCAAGACGACCACCATCGCACAAATAACCCATTACAATGTGGCGTTGTCTTTATGGTACTCCGTGTGCTCGTGTTGTGTGTTTATAATCTGCACCTGTGGATCACCCTGCTGGGATTCCATCTTGGTATGTTTCTTGCCCATAAACGTAAACGGTGTCGAGCGTCGTCAGTCGTCGCATACAGTCACAGGCACTTGGTATCACACGATGCACACAGGCGATTCCATAAGGTTTCGCAACACACACACAACACGGTCGGCCCTTAGGAGGGTCGTACTTTCTCTGCCTCTGCCAGGGGTCCTGTTTCTTCTCCTGGCAGGATCGCCATGAAAAGTTGGGTATTTATATTAACAAAACACTTGTCACACTTTTAGCATGCTTTATTTTATTCTCAATTCAACTCTTTAACGTAACTTCGCACTTGACTTCAGCTGAGCGTTATGCGCACAGTGCGACCTCTCGTACTCGCGTCTGGATCAACATTGATTCCAACTTAAAAGTATTGAGTTCTAGATCGAACTCTGTGGTGGCCTACGTGACCCTTTTTGCAGTCCGAGATCATCAGTCGATCATCGCCCGAGTGGTGTGATCTTGATTATGCTGAATCCGATGTTTGTATAAACATCCTGTGAGCGCGTTTCGCCCAGAATATGCATTCGGATGGTCTCTGCGGGTATTCGCTTATTGTTTGCCCAAACGCGATTCTTTACTAAGAACAGCGATCGCGCTGCTACAGTGTTGCAAGGGTTTGCCTTCGCCACATATACATTGTCACTCTTAAGGCAGGGCTTCTTCCACCACAGGTGTTCCCCTTGTCGCTATCTCCGCCGAGACTTGCCTCCTCACATGAATCAGAAAATGTTGTGTCTCTAGTAATGAACTCATAGAACAAAGTCAAAAAAAATTTCAACCAAAATTTAAGTTCCGTTGTCGCAAAATTCAGAAATGAAAAAACAGGCTCATATCAGTTAAACCAACAGTCTCGATGAAGAACAG
>NW_026454508.1:0-7875 GCF_943734635.1 Anopheles cruzii | reverse complement strand
GAGTGTGTGTTTGTGTGTCTGGTGGTCTAATTTCATTTGCAATCTTGTCGATTTTTTCTCTCCCGTCTCTCTCTCTCCCGCTCGACTCGTTCCGAGTGGTCCGATTGTTGGTCCGTGTTGTTTATTTTTAATTTTGTGCTCCTCTTTTTTGGGGCCAACAAATGGTTCCAATTCTGCGGCGCACTTCAAACCGCGAACTCCCGAGCCGTGTGTTCCTGCTCCTGCTGCTACTGGTCTCCGTTCCGTTTACTTAACTCGCGGGTTGGCCGTTTTTTTTTCTGCGCTCTTGTCACGGACACACATACGCACACCCGCAGAAGTCGTGCTAATGTTCGGCGCTGCGCTCGGGTTTGCGTTCAATCTATTTCCCCGTTCGGTTCGGGGCCGCCGTCGTGCACTGCACCCGGCGCAGCGGTGGTGGCTGTCCTTCAAAACATCCAATGACCGACCTTCAACTCGCGCAAATTCTCGTCCCCACCACCCCGCCCCGGTTCGGTTTGACATCGCCACGCCAATGACGGATGGATGACGATGGCGCGCGCGCTCGCGGACGAATATGCAGTTGGTTGCAGTTTCGCGGCGGCCAGGTGGTTGTGGTGTTCTTCGCCGTTTGTGTCGCTAAATGTTTTATTGCTGCGCCCGCGCGCGACTGGTTCTACTCTGTCTCTAACTGACCGGTCGGCCCGGGACGGGAAGGGGTCCGCTCGATCGCTTCCCCCTGCAACCAAACCGGATGATGAAGTGCGAAAACTGTTCGACAGCAGCAGCAACAGCATCGTTGCAGGCGTTTATATTTTGTAACATGGGCCGTAACAAACTCACAAAGGAACGCAAATAAGTGGTGACTGCAACTTGGTTTTATGATCAGCCGCGGGCCGCGCAACCCTTCCCCAAACCCTTGCCGTGGGCTGGTCATAGCCAGGCTGTTCCCTAAAGTTTATTTTTGGAAGATTTGAAAGCAAAGGAAATTTATGAACGAATGTTGAAAGTGTATAAGGACTCTTCGCCTTCAAAAAGAACAGTGGAAAGATTGGTGGTTGAATTTAATCCACGTCAAGGACGTTGTTGCGTAAAAATGAATATCATGGTACGTCCCGGCCGCCGCCGGCACCAGCGCACCTGGCGGACCTTATTAGAAACTATAGCTAGAACGACGTACGCACATCTAGTATCCTTAGAGAAGATGGAAAAGCGAGAAACGGGCAGTTCGCGACAGACAGTTGAGAAAGAAAGACTTTGAGATTTTTGAGCTCCTCCTCCTCATTATCATATTCTACATAGAGGTTCTACAAAAAAGGTTTTTAGTTTGTCGCTTACTTGAGAGTGAATAAATTTAACAGACGTCCAAAAACAGTAGCAACACCTGAAATCGTGGCTGAAGTGGCTGAAAGAGATTTCGTAGAAGCCCTAGGCATCTCAGAAGAGATGAATGCCTAGGCCATTGCGGCTCAAAGTCTCTAAAATCAAATAAAACAAACAAACCTAGGCATCTCATGCTGATTCTCCATCACATGATGAGGTCATAACATAACAGATTCTCACTTCAGGGATGAAACTCACAAAATGAAATCTTCGTTGGAACGCGTTGTATTGATGTTCAGTGCTTCAAACCATAAAGCTGTGTTTTCCTTATCGAACCGCAAAACATATTGAACAACCCAGCATTTCTGGTGACAGATTGTGTGGCGCTGTTTGGCGAAAATAGCGCGCGCCAATGACGAAATGCGGTGCTTAATGACTTTCTGACCAGTCGCCCCGGTCGGTCGGTCGGTCTATTTCGGTGCATTCTCCTGCCTTCCTCCACGAGCGGTTCCTGACGGGGTGGCTTCTCCGTTGGCGACAGTCAGCGCATCGATGCACGGCCCTTGCCGTTGTCCAGCGCGCGATGACGTCAGTGCTCTGGGTGAACTGACGAGCGTCTCGTCGTTGCCACCCCGGCTTCAGGGTGTTGTTGGGTGGGTGTTGTTGTTGTGGGTGGTTATTTTTAAACAACCAAACCGAGGGAGTGCTGCGTGCGTCGATTGTAATCCGCGTTCATCTCGCTACGTGAGGCACCCGGCACCGGTTAATCGATAACGGATGGCGAAGGTCAAGGTGAGAGCGTGCCGGCCGGCCACGGGGTGATTCACGCGATTCAATTGGGGGGCGGCCACCATTGTGGCCGCCAATTGCTCCAAACAGCAGGACGCTTATGCTCGGAGGTGGCAACATTGGGCCGAAAATAGCTTTCCTCGCGACCACCGGAAACCGGTGAAGGTTTCAAAAGGGGGTACCGAAAAAGTGACCAGAACCGGGTTCAGCATCCTCTTCCTGTGATATGTTGAATGGTTGACGTGGTGGACTCCAAGACAAGTTCCGTCAGATCTGGCGGTTGCTCCACATTAAATGTCACATTCATTCGCGTTTGATTCGAGTCTCGCTCGAAGGGTCTCCGGGGCTGACCTTTTGCAGAGCGCGCGTCGCCAGACGGCAGATATTTTAACCGATTCAGTCGGCTGCCTTTCCACTCCGCCAGAAAGGGCAAAGCGCGGATCCAGGAGGAATCCGCCGCCACCATCGGTGGTCCGTTTCGTTTAACTCACGTCATCAGCGGCGCGCACAACGATTCTGCCTCTCTTTCTATCTGTCGTAACCGTCGGCTGGCGCGGGTTGATGATAATATAGAGCTAGTATCATCAAACAGCACGGCGTTGGGCGTTGGTAGTAGTGCTGTAGACCTTGAGGTAGTCCACTGTCCGCGACAATCGCCATAAAAATAAATCCTACGCCCGCGACATTCGATGTGTTTTGATAAAACGCACGGCGGCTAACACAGCGGCTGACAGCGGCTAACGGCGGCTGACGGCGGCTGACGGCGGCCTACAAAGTAAACAGTGGCGAGTGCGGCTCATCTCACTCTCACCCAACCGGGTGAGTGAGCGTTGTGATTGCGCTAGTGAAGGTGAGATTGCGACTCATGGTGGCGATGGATCGATCGGTCATCTCGTCGCGGCTAATAATTATGCTAATGAAGGTGAGCCGCGCGAATGTGTGTCATTCGCTGCCCGCCATCGGTGAACCTAATCAGGAAAGGACGCGCTTACATTTGCGATGCTTGTTTTTTCGCACAACCCATTTCCTGTGCCCGCAGTAGCCATATTGGGCATAACAACAACACTGGGGAGGTCACCGGAGGGGAGCGGCCATGCGGAGTTTTGGGCGCAAAAAGTCGAGTTGCTCGGTGTGTGTCCTCCGCGCGGAGTGTTTGACCGTGTTGACCATGCCTTGGCCACACACCGGTTGACCTCTAAACTTTTTCGCGTTCAGGGCGCGTAAGTGTGGTGGTTAACCGACTACGCCACTTCCGGTATCTGACAGCTTATATCGTGGGCCACCTGACGTCACACGGAGCGTTGTTGTTTGCTGTGTCGCGAAAAGAAGGGCCACGCCAGAAGAAGGCCCCGACTGTGATAAGGCGGGATGGGTTCGTCGTTGGGATACACACACACACACGCAGCTGGCTGCTGACGTAGTTACGCGTTGCGTAAAAAACAAGTGTGTGGTGCGTGAGCGCGTTCTGTCATCATCGAACCGCGCCGATCATTATTCGGGGACCGTGTTTACCATGGCGTCGCGTGTCCTTGAATCGCTCAAATCGCTGCCGCCTCTCGCTGCTGGATAGACACCGGCCGGCGGTGAGAACGCGATCGGCTCACGTCTCACATCTCAATCGGTCCAAGGTCGCGATTCGCTGACAGACAGAGAGCGAACGCATCGGTTCGATCGATTCTCAACTCGGCGTGTGTTGGCGATGTGTAAATTCAATCTACTTTCATACATACACAATCACAGCTCTCCTAATCTCAGCACTCGTTGCGGGTGGTGGTCCGGTCAACAATTCATTTTTATCTCACTTCTCACTCGCACCGAACCGAATCGGCGGGGTGATCAGCATCATGGTCATCGAGCTTCTTGATGATGCTGTGCGCCGCCAGTGGCTGAGTTGTATTTTTAGTCCACCTTCTCATTCAAGCCACACCCGCGCTATCACACACACACACGCTTATGTATGCTTCTGCTGTGGCCCCCGGGACCAGCCGCCGGCCGGCATTAAACTGAGATCGTTTGCTGAGTGAATTGAAAACCCAAAGACCTTCGTGTGTGTTTGTGTCAGATTAGAAGAATCGCCGAGTGTTTATGATCGAACAAAATTTGAATACAACGATCTTTTGTTGTTAAATCGATGATCGTTCACAGAGATCAGATCGGCTGGCGGGTTGGGTATGCGACGAACAAGCTCCTTTTTCCGCTGATGAACGCACACACACGTACGGTGGTGTACGTGGTGGGTGCCTCCTGTTGCGCTAATCAAACCGCGGGCGCGGGCGCGCGCGCGTCACGCGCTCGTTTCACTTCCTGCTTCGCTGGGTTTTTTATCCGCGCACACACGCACGCAGGAGTTCACGGGGGCACGCACACCATCAGCGGCGACCGACCGGCCGGCCGGCCAAAGAATTCCGTTCGACGCAATAAATGACGTCGTCGTCGCCGTCTGGGGTTGGGTTTAGAACGGCGCGTCGAGTGGTTTGTCCGGATCCGCCCCGGGAAACCCGTTCCTCCAATATTCGTTGTTATTAATTTGTTGTCGATCGTTTCCTCGTTCGATGTAGCCGGGCGGGGCGAGGAAAAAAGTCACCCTTCTTGCCGCGATTCATGTCGCAAATTGAAAAGTCAACGGTCCCATTCCTCCATTTATTCCGGATCGCCGGCCCGCTTCGCTTCGACGGACCCTCGCCGATGCAAATGTGCAGCTTGCAGCGTGCAATGTGCATCCATTTGTCCCGTTCCGTCTTACTCTGTCGGATAGTGTGATTGACATTTGTTGGTCAAAATCAGCAAAAAAAACAAATGGGAAAACTGCCTCGTTCCGGTGGAATGCGCGCGCGCGAGTGCCCGCAGCCCGGAAGTGCGCGTCGAGTGCCGGTGTGTCGGGTGTGTTTCGGGCCACCGTGTTTGGCCGTTCCGTTCCGGGCCGGCTGCGTAACTTCCGCTGGTTGCCGTTTTCAGCCGCGAGGGGTTGGGTAGAAGAAAGCGGTTCAGTAATGGTAGTGGGCGTGAGAGCAAAATGGCCGCGGCGTCGCCGGCCGGCCGGCCGGTCGGGCGACCGGATACTTTCACCATCGAAGCCGTCAACTTGGCATGTTTATCATCGGGAGGAACGGGAAAATCGACGTTGGAAAAATGCAACCTCCAGAAGAGTGGATAATCTGACGATCCTCATAACCTCCGGACTTCCGGTGAACGTTATTTGTTGTCGGTAGCGATCTGTATTCGCCATTTCACCCGGGTTTTTGGTAGCTCATGGTACACTATACTCTTCTGGTCTCACCACACGAAGCATCGTTTTTGTACCGAAACGATTTCACTTGGCTGTGGATAAGCTGGCTTCAGAGCCATAATATTTTGCGCTTAGGGTTCTCGAAATAAATCCTTTTTTAACCAAGATGAAATATGATGCAAAACGTGGTCTAACTTGTGGTTTGCGCAAGGATGGTCGTTGTCCGTCAGATCACCTTTTTTAACGTGCCAAAACTATCTTTTATGTGTGCTTACTTACAAATGATGTGCTGCGATCGCTTTTTCTTCTAATTTCAAAAGCAAAAGTAGCGAATGCCCTTTATTAGGCCCAAACCACGACATTGGTTTTTGGCAGAATTTGCATGATCTCTGTGTGCCATAAACTTTCCGATCAATTCGATTGAGGCCCAAGTGAAGATTGCCGGCAACAGAGAGAGACCCCGAGACCCAGGGAGAGAGTCTCGTTGGTGAGAGTGAACTGTTTGCTTTTGTGATACTTTCGATGGCGCGCGCGTTCGATGTTGGTGTTTCGTCATCATCATCCCTCCCGGCGACGGTCACTTTCAGTCGATGTTGTTGTTCCGACCGCAGGCTCCGACGCTGTGATATCACTTTTCATCACCACGGATCGATCTTCGCCAGCACTTTCTGATTTGGCGTCTTCTTCAACTAAAAAACGGCCATTTCTTGTGTGTGATCCGCGATCTCCGATTTCCCTACTTTTGCGTTCCCCCCCCCTTGCCGGTATCTTCCGGGCTTTGATGTTAATGATCACCCCCGTGATCATGATCGCGGTGGGCATCGCAACATTAAGCCCGCGTCTGTCCGAAAAAAAAGTCCCAAACACTAAACGACTTTCGCGGAGAGAGCCGGAGTCCGCGTGGCAACGTCTTGTTTGCGCCATTAACAGCACGCCGGCCCAGCAGGAAAATGAACGGTGGTACGCACACAAAAACGGTCTGTTACGCAGCCCCTAACCACGGTTCGTTAGGGGATGCGCACCAGACCCGAGACCCAAAACGAAAGACTAAGTCGCTTTAGTAGTAGCAACCACCACCGGTGGAGTCCGATGCTTCGCCACCGTGATCGTGATCATCAGCTCCCTGTGTTAGTGTGTGTGTGTGTCGACCACCCGGGTGCGGGAGGGGGGTGGCGGTGGGAAGATAACGGTGTCTTCCTCATTTCTTCCCCGTTTCTACTACTTTACCGTGGCTTTGGTTGTGTGTTGAGAAGAGAGTTTTGGGGCCCCAAGACACGCACCGGGCACGCACCGTGAGCCGTAAATACGCACCATACGCATAACGCCATAACGCCGAGCGCGTCCGAGAGACAGAGCGAGAAAGGGTGGCCACAACATAACGGTCATTTTTCGCGTGCTCGCCCGCTCTGTCCGGTCGCTGGCTTCTGCCAGGTGACGGGGCCGCGTTCTTGGAACTGGAACGCGCTGAGATTTAAGTTCCCGGTCTGCGCATTAATGACGACGCTACTGCTGCGCTCCAGATCGGCTCCGGATGATGTCGCCACCGATCACGACGCGGTGTTCCGGGGAGTTGATCATCGGACCCGAATCCGTCTCTGACGGATTGGTTGGGAGACGAGAGCTGGCGAGCGATTAAAAGCCGCGCTTCGCTCATTAAGACTTTAAGACATTAAGATCCAGCCGAATCCCAGAATTGGATCTTCGGTGTTGTGATCGGTGGTGGAAAGGTTAGTGGTCTGGCCAACAGCAGCAGCAACTAGGAGGGAGAGAGATATCTGTTTCCTCCGCTAATAAGGTGCTTGCTTGAGTGGATTTTCCACCCTGCCCCGGGGCTGGCCGGGCCCCGGGTTGAAATCCGATCCCCGAGGTGAACGCGGTTGTTGTTGTTGATCCGCTCACGAAGAAGAGTCGTTGAGTGTGCCGTTTTTTTAAGGAAATCGCACCGTAAGCTGCCTCTCTCCGTCGAGCACTTTTCCTCGCCACATCTCACTCGCTCGTGTGCTGCGTCTGCTTCGCTCTTCCACTCGGTGGATGGAGATTTACATGCACATCGGTAAGTGAGGCAGTCACGGCAAGGCTTATGCAACCCTCGGCGCGGGATGGGAAGGCGCGTTGGAGAGAAAACCGGGCGGCTTTCGAAAAACAACAACACACCCGGTGCCCATATGGACATAACGGGGCACCCCGCGTGGAGAAGCGGGAGTGAGGGTGAAGATCGACCGCGAACCTCAACCACCGCTCGGGTTTGTTGTGATTCGATGAACAAAACGCGTAACTGTGCGTGCGTTGATTAGTCTCCCCGTCAGCTTCGTCGGCGGCCGCTCCGATCCGTGAGTCTATCTCCTGGTCCGGGGGGCATCATCCCGTCTGCCACGTCTGGTCAGCAGCTGGCAGTAATCCCCAGCAGAGCCCCAGGCGTACCCCGTGAGAATGTCGAAAGGGCCCGAAACTAGCTGGAGAGAAGACCCCCCCGTCGATTGCAGGGCTCCAGCAACCCGTTTTTGGAGGGGGCCCAAAAGTTTCCAGTTTTCGGAGAAGCTCTCGTTTCTCGGACTGTC
>NW_026454507.1:3707-7877 GCF_943734635.1 Anopheles cruzii | reverse complement strand
CCTTTTCGTTGTGACGTTCGTTGTCAGAGAGGCGCACTTCGGTTTCTCCCATTCTCTTTCGTAACTTGTCGCGTGAATCTCGTTTACTGAACTATGACTATCGCTGGGCTGTATCATTAGTATGGCATGTCGTGTACTGTGGTCTCTGCATCTCCTCCCCCTTAATGAGCTTGACGATACAAAGTATCTCAAGAAGATTAGTACTGTTGGTACATATTGGTGCGTAAATCTTGGTATCATAACTGGTTATAATTCTTTTTTCGTACAAAATGTTCTTGCTATCGTTGCTTTCTTTTTCATTTTCTTGGGGTACATTATTGTTTCTCTTTTCTCTTTACCGTATTTCTTCGTATTTGCGTTTTTCATTTCTCTTTTCTAATCATTCTTCAACATATTTTTCTTCACACTTATGTTCCTTCGCGCATAGAAAACATAGTTCGCGCTATGATTTCTTTTATGCGGTATTGGGGAGAAAGGCGTTAGGAGTTGAACCTAACCTTAGAACTCATATGATCCTAAGAATCCTAGGGGTGCTCAACCGCATTGCCCGAACGGCCATATCCTGTTCATCCTACCAATCTTATGTTAGGGGTTTGCACTCTTATATTTCCGGACTTGCACCGGCCCTCTACAGGTTCTAATCTTGCCTCGCGGTATGCTTCCTCGCGGTGTTATTCCTCGCGGTATTTTCCCTCGCGGTGTTTACTTGTACCTCGCATTATTAGCGGAATTCATGTTTCTATCCCTACCACTCATTCGATGGCTTTGTCGTAAACCATATTCTGGTGCATTGCAATGTTGGATTTAAGGAGGACTAAGATGACCAGGATTTCCACATCGATTCTGAAGTTCTGGGAATTGAACCCAGACCTAAAACACCTGTGATTCTAGGAATCTGAATAAGCAACAATGTACTTATAAAGCCATAACTTCATCGATTGACCTGTCTTTCTTTAATATTCTTTCATTGGATCCGTATTGTACCTTTCATTTAAATTTTCGCGCTTTTGTTTCATTTTCTTTACTGTTTCTTTCTTTCTTTCTTTCTTTGCTATCTCTTTTCATAGATTTCACATAATTTTGTTGTACCCATTTTTCCTCTTATCTTTCTTTCTTCTTTTCATTTTGCAACTTAGAATTTTATTTTCGTTTTTCTTGCTTCTTTTTCTTTTTGTATGAAATTTGCATTGAATTGTATAAATACGTTCCCCTTTTTTTTAATATTTGATTCATATAAAAATTGTTTCCTTCTGCCTACATCTCTTTCATTCCATTAGGTGAAATGAGAAAATCTGGACATTTTACGCTGATGAGATATGTAGGTAGGATCTCATCACAAATCCTCATATTCTACATATCCATAAATGATCCTGACTTTGCTCTATTAAGCACCCTCCTTCTAAAGTTCTATCTGCTCATCCATGGTCTATCGTTTCTTTCATTTCTCTTTTTGCTTATACCCACTTTCTTCCGAACGATGCCCCCTTTCTTTCCTTCTTATCTTCGCCCCTTTGTTCCTTTCTTTGTAATCCTTTGCTCCTTTCTTTCTTTCTTCTCAATCTCCGCCCCTTTCTTCCATCCTTTCTAATTCCTTGCCCCATTCTTTCTTTTCCATAGATTTAATTCTTGAATTGATTTGATTGAATTGATTGATTTGATTCTTGAATTCGTTTTATGAATTTTAATTTGACATAACACAAACAAAGAAACGATAATATGGATGAGTCCAAGATTTCTCGGTAACTGGGTTTATATCTCACTTGACCGTCTCTTTCGCAGTCGACCTTTCTTGGGTTGTTTGAATTATAAATGTTTCCTTGCCACTCTATCGGTGCCAACACTTGATTTTGTGAACGTACTTGAACCTTACTGTTATCAAACTTCTGCCGGCGTTTACCTATTTGCAAAACTCTGAGCCATTTTTCGATCTTCTCTTCCTGAACAATATCTCTGTATTCATTTTCTAATTTGTTCAACATATCTCCAAGTTCTAACTCTTTGTAATTTCTGGCTTGTCTTTTGAGTGTGCCACTTTTTAATCCTCCCATAAAATGAAGTCTCAAATGTCGTTGAGCGTATGATTTTCGGTCACCAGCGTTTGCCTCGTATTCTTTAATGTCATTGTAAAGATTGATTTTTTTTTTTTCTATAGTTTTGGAACGACTCATTTATCCCTTGTTCTAGGATTTCAATTTCTAACATGAGTTTCTCTAGTCGCGTATCTCTGGCGAATTCATTGATTAAATTATCTTTGATTTCTTGCCAGGTTTTAGCCTTTACTCTTGAATAGGCTGCCAGTGCGGGTCCTCTCAATTTCGCTATTACCGTCGTAATAAGCGCGTCATGCGATTCCTCCGGAATGAGTGATGCTATGTAGTCACCCTGATCTATAAAAATTTGCACTTCCTGCTGATCTCCTGCGAACTCGAGTAGCAGGTTCATTGCCCTTTCAATTATGTTTGCTGGAGTCATTTTTAATTTCTTAATGCTCTTTTTGGTTCAAATTGTGTGTGTGTTTGTTGTGTGTTTTTTTTTCTATCGTTCTCGAACATATATCAATAACTTTCCTTGGGTTTCTGAGCACGTGTAACATTACGCGAATACCCTAAAAGATCTACCTATTCTTCACACCCTTTTTTTCACATGTCATTTCACTTCTTAATGTATGTCACTTTACTCACACGGGTGATGCCGTAAACTGCGTTTGTCCAGATGGTTGGCTGGTCCTCTGCTGCGCGTGCCGGACGAAAATTCCAAACTCCTTCCTCTGCTCGAGTGGCGTCGATCTCCGTCGTTCATCCTTCTAGGCTGCTTCTTTCATCCTTCTAGGTTGCATCGTCCTTCTTTCTAGGCTGCTTCTTCGACCCTCGGCGTTCCTTCTTTCCAGGTTGCTCCTTCGACCCTCGGCATTCCTTCACTCCACTGCCTTCTTCTCAGCGGACTCACTTTTGCTGGATCACTGCTTCGCTGTCTCTCTTGCTCGCGTAGGTGCTTGCTTTCTTTCTTGCTCTCTTGTCGCGTTGACCCGGGATAGGAAAATATCATCCTTCGTCCGCGTCCTTTGTAGCGTCTTCCTTCTTTGCAGATGATCTTCGGATTGGCTCGTATTCTCACTGTTCCCTTTTTGGGTGATATTCTTCAGCTCTCAGTCCTTTACTCACTTTGAACACTGTGAAACTTCTCTGTCACATTCAATCCACTTTCACTGTAGCTTCTCCTTTTTTAACTGTAGGTTTGGATATCTTTTCCCACCGGGATAGATTCCGAAACCTTGGGGATGTCGAAGGATTATCCCCCTTTGGGGCTATCGAGGATCCCACCGCTGTCACCAGTTTGAAGCGCGCCGTTCCTCGCAATTCGCGGCCTTCGGCGCAGAAATGGCGTTTTACACTGTCACCTTACTTTGACTCAACCGAGTCTTCTAGAATTCGCCTGGAGCGAACGTTGCCCCAGGCGAACTGCGGGACCACGGAATAAAACACTGACTTCGCTGATGTAACTTCAGTAATGCATTGAGCTGGACTGAGCTCCTTGTTTTTATTTGGGGTTCGTATTTATACTAAATCTATCGAGTCCGCGACGTACGCATACCAAAGATCCCTACTCCAGTGTTGGTCAATGTTCCCACGGAATTCCTGCATTGTTATGCATAATGTGTTGTGGGACTGCATTTCTATTTTCTCCGGTATTCGGGTTGAACTATTGCATACGTATTCCTGTAGATGAGAGTCTTGTTTTACGGCTTTCCGTTTCTTTACGTTTTACGACATTCGGTTTCTTAACGTTTTTAGACTTTCCGTTTCTTTACGTTTTTCGACTCCTGATTCAATTCCTTTCGCATTTGAATTACTTTTAATAAGTCACCGCCTTCCGTTGGTCGTATCGATGCACCGAGTTTGATCAACGTCTCGTGCCTATTGAGCGACGAGTCTTGGCTACACGTGATGTGGTTTTTGGTTAGCCTAATTCGTCTCATCTATGCGTTGGCTGGTCGAATGTCGTGGGCGCATGTTCTAGACTTAATTAATATTCATGCGGCTCGCTCGCGCGATCAAGCGTATGTTTGATCGCGGTCTATCTTTTGACGACCTTCTGATTTTCGGGTCGCATCTTTTGTATTGTCCCTTTTCGTTGTGACGTTCGTTGTCAGAGAGGCGCACTTCGGTTTCT
>NW_026454507.1:0-3207 GCF_943734635.1 Anopheles cruzii | reverse complement strand
CCATTTCTACGCCGAAGACCGCGAATTGCGAGGAACGGCGCGCTTCAAACTGGTGACAGCGGTGGAATCCTCGACAGCCCCAAAGGGGGATAATCCTTCGACATCCCCAAGGTTTCGGAATCTATCCCGGTGGGAAAAGATATCCAAATCTACAGTAAAAAAAAAAAGAGAAGCTACAGTGACAGTGGATTGAATGTGACAGAGAAGTTTCACAGTGTTCAAAGTGAGAAAAGGACTGAGAGCTGAAGAATATCACCCAAAAAGGGAACAGTGAGAATACGAGCCAATGCGAAGATCATCTGCAAAGAAGGAAGACGCTACAAAGGACGCGGACGAAGGATGATATTTTCCTATCCCGTCAACGCATCCGGTCAACGCGAGAAGAGAGCAGAAAGCAAGCAAGCATCAACGCGAACAAGAGAGACAGCGAAGCAGTGATCCAGCAAAAGTGAGTCCGCTGAGAAGAAGGCAGTGGAATGAAGGAATGCCGAGGGTCGAAGAAGCAGCCTAGAAAGAAGGACGAAGCAACCTAGAAGGATGAAAGAAGCAGCCTAGAAGGATGAACGACGGAGATCGACGCCACTCGAGCAGAGGAAGGAGTTTGGAATTTTTGTCCGGCACGCGCAGCAGAGGACCAGCCAACCATCTGGGCAAACGCAGTTTACGGCATCACCCGTGTGAGTAAAGTGACATACATTAAGAAGTGAAATGACATGTGGAAAAAAGGGTGTAAAGAATAGGTAGATCTTTTAGGGTATTCGCGTAATGTTACACGTGTTCAGAAACCTAAGAAAACAATGTTCATATACTTCTGAGTCAGATAGAAAGAAAAAATTTACCACAACATTGGATTCAAATAGAGCATAAAGGGTTTATTAATCAATCCTCGAGTGTTTTAAAAGAGCATAATTAATTTTTTTTTAATGATGAGTATGAACAGGGCTTAGTCTCAGTGAAAAAAAAAAAAAACAAATATCTCATACGGCTGCAGGAAATCAAAAAAAGTGATGTCAGTGTCGAATTGAAAATTAAAGCAATGGAAAACCTCAAAATCATTGCATCTTTATTTAACTAATTGAATTAATTAAAGTTTTAAAACTCCATCATAAGGGTGTTGATCAAATGTCGGTAATTGACGTCAGAACTGAAATTGAAAAAAGGCTCACCGAAGCCCAAAACGAGAGTAGGCATCAACAAGCATGCAAGGAGGCGATAGGCCAGAACAGGGTTATGACGAAGGCAGTGTTACCAGAATTACGCAGAGAAACATAAGTGGGTAAGGAAAAGGTATGGCACAAACTATCGAAGAAATAATGACCGAGAAAGAGACGGTCAAGTGAGACATAAACACAAGTACCGAGAAAGGGACAGCCAAGAAAGATATAGACACAGCTACGAAGGCAATAGTAGGATTAGAAACAAGGGCGTGAAGTACGAGGGAACAATAGAGGAAGATCATAGGAATGAAGAAAAAGGAAAGAAAAGACTAGAGTCAGCCTTGTGGTATCGGAGAAGGATAGCAGAAAACCCTCGTCGCTGTTGCAAGAAGAGGTCAAAAAAAAGGAGGACGAGAAAAGGCAAATGGACATTATGAAACCAGAAGGCATAAGGAAAAAGCTTGGTGGAAATGTTTTGTTTCTTTAATGAATTATAGAGACTTTGAGCCGCAATGGCCTATCATTCATCTCTTCGGTGGAAATGAGATGAAGAAATCTTGGACTCAATCATATTAATTTTTCTTTGTTTGTGTTATGTCAAATTAAAATTCATAAAACAAAACAATACAAAAAATTAGAGAAGAAGGAACACAGTACAAAGTAAATAAACTCAGAGAAATGAAACTATCAAGAGTTAAATCTATAGAAAAGAAAGAAACTAAATGAAGGAAACGAAAAACCGGGAGAGCAGATGGAATTCAAGAAAGAGGTCGAAGGAGCATAGTCAGGATTATTTACCGATATGTAGTTTTTTAGGATTTCTTATAGGATCCTAACTACATATGCTATCAGCGTAAAATGTCCAGATTTTCTCATTTCACCTAATGGAATGAAAGAGATGTAGGCAGAAGGAAACAATTTTTATATGAATCAAATATTAAAAAAAAGGGGAACGTATTTATACAATTCAATGCAAATTTCATACAAAAAGAAAAAGAATCAAGAAAAACGAAAATAAAATTCTAAGTTGCAAAATAAGAAGAAAACTGGGTACAACAAAATTATGTGAAGTCTATGAAATGAAACAGGAGAGAAAGAAAGAAAGAAAGAAACACTGAAGAAAATAAAACAAAAGCGCGAAAAAAGTAAATGAAAGGTACAATGAAAGGATCCAATGAAAGTAATATGAAGAAAGACAGGTCAATCGATGAAGTTATGGCTTTATAAGTACATTGTTGCTTATTCAGATTCCCAGAATCACAGGTGTTTTAGGTCTGGGTTCAATTCCCAGAACTTCAGAATCGATGTGGAAATCCTGGTCATCTTAGTCCTCCTCAAATCCAACATTGCGATGCACCAGAATATGGTTTACGACAAAGCCATCGAATGAGTGGTAGGGATAGAAAGATGAATTCCGCTATTAATGCGAGGTACAAGTAAACACCGCGAGGGAAAATACCGCGAGGAATAACACCGCGAGGAAGCATACCGCGAGGCAAGATTAGAACCTGTAGAGGGCCGGTGCAAGTCCGGAAATATAAGAGTGCAAACCCCTAACAGAAGATTGGTAGGATGAACAGGATATGGCCGTTCGGGCAATGCGATTGAGCACCCCTAGGATTCTTAGGATAGGTTCTAAGGTTAGGTTCAACTCCTAACGCCTTTCTCCCCAATACCGCATAAAAGAAATCATAGCGCGAACTATGTTTTCTATGCGCGAAGGAACACGAGTATAAAGAAAATATGTTGAAGAAAGATTAGAAAAGTGAAATGAAGAAACGCAAATACGAAGAAACACGGTAAAGAGAAAAGAGAATTAATAATGTACTCAATGTAAGAAAAAGAAAAGCAAAGCAACGATAGCAAGAACATTTTGTACGGAACAAGAAAACGAAAAAGAATTATAACCAGTTATGATATCAAGTTTTACGCACCAGTATGTACCAACAGTACTAATCTTCTTGAGATACTTTGTATCGTCAAGCTCATTAAGGGGGAGGAGATGCAGAGACCACAGTACTCGACATGCCATACCAATGAATTAGCCCAG
>NW_026454506.1:4579-8378 GCF_943734635.1 Anopheles cruzii | reverse complement strand
GCGGGAAAATCGCTACGAATGTTCGAAATACTTAAATCGGTCATCGAGCCGTGGCTGAGATTGAGGACTTCCAATCGCGGGAATGCTTGAAACAGCCGCAGGTCGAAGTTCGTCGGGATGAAGGTGTTTCGCGACACGTCCAACAGTCGCAGATTGGGCAACACTCGATTCTTCTCATTTTCGAAGTAATATGCTCGCACATCGACCAAATACAGCTCTTGGAGGTTGTTTAGCCCAGCAAAACTGTTCACCTCGAGAGTTTCTTCCTTGGCGATGGCGGTATCGCTAAGGTCCAGCTTCTCCAGACTGGGCAAACTGGACACGCCGCTTGCGACGCTTTCAATCGGGTTTGCCCGTAAATAAAGCTCGCGCAGCTCGCTGGTACCGTCGACTCTTAGCGAGCGTATTTTGTTGCGTTCGGCGTGGATAACCCGGACCCCTCCCTTTATATCTAACCAATCAAGGGAGCTGTCCCGTACGACCAACAGTTCCAGATGTGGAAAACGGGAGTAGAAATGGGCCGGTAGCTCTTTAATCCGCGCGTACAGGACCGCTACGTTGGCGAACCGTTCTTGCCGTGCGGTTCTTACATCGTCTTGCAGCCCACGAAGAACGCAAAATTCGGCCACTTTGCCGTGGGCGTACTCATAGTTCTCGGTGACACAGCCGGCGTCGCTTTGAGCAACAATTGTTGTCACAAGGTTCAAGGCCACAATTACCGCGAGAAGTTTCCCGCAATCCATCGCCGCACGATAATCTGTATGTGTAGAGCATGAAATGTTTATCCTTATCCAGTAAACTGTTGTAAAATGTTTATCGACCGTAACTTTTCTTTATGGCGTATCACCACCACACGCTGGCAAAAAGAGTCACCGAAAGCTTCTTTCAGAATGGGGAAAATCCAAACAAGTTGTTTGGGTTGCAGGGTTGTGTTGAAGTCCCTTTTGAAGTGCTGCACCAAGCCCGTTAAACGGTTCAAAGCTTGCTCTGTTGTTGTCAGATAATCGAGCGGCGAATTCGCCGCACGATTAACTGGCGGAACGATTGCGCTACCGGCCATTAGAGGACGCTCGATTAACCGTGCACCTGCGCGAGAGAGAGATCTCGTTCCGTCTCTCGCGGTCGCTCATCCGGGCCGATCGGGTGAATGTCCTTCGATCGGCCTTGGTACGAGGATCGTCGTCTCGGTGCAAACGCTAGGCGTGAGCAACGAGCGGCGATTCTGGATTCAAAAGCGACCGCGAGAAGACACGGAACTTTTTAACCGTTGCCGTTTTGATCAAAGTATCCGTTGTCCGCCTAAGTTCCAATATTAAGATTTAGCCGACAATAAAACGCGTTAAAAAACGTGTTGAATTAATTTGATTCCGCGAGTTCATTCTAAGCTGAAAGAATCCAATAGTTGTGTTCAGAGCATAGATTTTTGCAATTTAACAGACATGTTGGTGTCAATTCGCAAATGTAATCAATTCGCTTTATTCGGTCGTTGATTTGGCCATTTTACACGCAGGTTCCTCTGAAACCGTTTTCACCGTCTCGGGTGACCCAGTTTCGCTGGTTGTCTCGTCGGCAGTCAAATTGCCTTGATTGGTCCTGGTTTGGTTCCGCCCCTTGTTCACCGGGTTGCGACTCTTCCTCCTCGAACGCTTGAACGTTGTCCAAATCCTCTGCATCTCCCTCCATCGCGGTGTCGTCATCCGCCTGTGCCATTGTTTCGTTGCAGTTGTCCACGTAAACCAGATCACCTTCGCGCGGCTTCAGCCCAAACTCTCGTATCCGCCGCGAAGCTACCCGATTCCAGATTAAGCTCTGATACGCGTGCATATACAGTAACTGAACGTTGCGTGGTAGGAACTCGATCGCGCCGAGGTAGTCCCTTGAGCCGTGGTTTGCAAGCCAGTACATTAGCTGCGCCTCGACGGACTTGTTTCCCGGGCGTATCTTCTTCAGTGCTTCGGCCGCATCGTGGGTTTGCGCCCAAATCGTGCGCATCTCGGCCATAAAGTGCGGCTCGTCCTCACGGGGTTTCATAATTAACTCGCAGGCCTCCTTCCAGCACCCCTTGAGCAGTTCGATCCCGACGCGGTACGTTGGCACGGACGCGCAGTTCCCGAAACGCTGCAGTCCGTAGTAGTTGATGAATCCGTGCTCCCGCCAGTGCTCCATGCAAGCGTTGATCGTCTCATCTTCGGCCGTTACCTGGCGCAGGGCGATGCGGAATACGTTTCCCCGCAACTGGCCCAGCTCAGTGTTTCGGGTTTGTTCGTGTAGTTGCCCACGCTAAGGTTCGGAATGCCGCGTGCGGCCCCAGCAATCTTTGCCGGTTCACGCTTCTTAATGCAAACCCACTGGGTGGTTTTACCTCGCCGGTCCTTCGTTCCGGCGTACGTTAGTGCCGACGGTGGACAGTGGAGCTTCTGGGAGAGCTGCAGCGTGGCTTGTATTGTGTCCAGATTTTCCTTGTACAGCATAAAGTACGTGTACGGGTGGGGCCAGAGCCACTTTTCGCGCCGATCTGCCAGCGACCCTTTGCTGTACGGTACGAAACGGATCCACTTGCGATCGTCGTGGTTCACCGTCGATCCCACGACAGCCTTGCCGAACAGCGCCTTCACGCGGTTGTGGATCGTGGTGCGATCTTGCTTCGACAGCTCGGTCACATCAACCTCGACGAACGCTTCTTCGGACGATGCCTTTTCCCCACTGACCATGGCCAGAATTCGCGACAAGTTTTCCGCCTTTATCAACCGTACCAGCTCCTCGTCTGGGTCGATCGCTTCCCCTTTGTCATTGGTCACCGTCGCTCCATCCGTGGGCTGTTTCGGTAGGGAAGTGTCCGTAAGGATCGCCGGCACGCCGGTGGGATCGATTTCATTCACGTGAAAGTCGGAAAATCTGCCAGAAGAGTGCCAGAAGAGTACCAACGGTTAATGCCGACACGGGAAGCCGGTAGGGAAAGGCTCACCTCGATTTTAGGACACCCTGGAACCCTTGCAGACTGGACATGTACTCGGTACAGTAAATGTCCTTCTCCGAAATGTACGACACGCCGGATCGCTGGCGCGAACGATCATTTCGTCCGTGCGGCCTTCCGTTGCTGTTTGGCCCTCCGGGGCGGCGTTTGTTAGAATGGTTAAATCTTCCTCTCTTCATACTTGGCTACTTTTGCAGTTTCACGTTTCTTTGCTGGTAAAACAAAAACCGAGGGAACGACAAACTTCAAACATAGGAACCCGGTTTGACAACCCAATTTGACAAACTTACTCACTTTTTCGTTCCAATTCTCATTCTTCTCACAAGAGAATTGTTCTCACTTTGAGGGACACATTCTCTCATTTTGGCCGTTCTTGAGTTATAAAGAGAAGACCAATATAACGCGGTACTCTTTTATATATTTAGATATATTATACTACTACTTTAGATATATTATACTACCAGCCACTGCGGCGATCACAACCACTGCACCAACAATAAGGCCAAAGAGGAGTGCGTTGTTGGACCCACTTTTGTCCCTTTCCGGCTCAGTGTCGGAAGCTTTCGTCCCACCACTAGTGCCCGCCGATGGTCTCGTTGTCGGAACCGTCACCGGTCCGTCAGTGATTTTCGGCGTAACTTCGGGGGTAGGCATAGGCAAACCCAGACTATCAGCCTGGCAGCACATGTTTGCGATCGATCGATACTCCAGTTTGCACGGTTCTGGCTCCGACGGCTCGGCCGCCTCGACGTTGTTCTTCTTTAAATGGTCCAGCAGCGGTTGCAGAAGAGAGCACTTGAAATCGTTGCCCTCCAGATGGATTTG
>NW_026454506.1:0-4079 GCF_943734635.1 Anopheles cruzii | reverse complement strand
GGGCGGCGTTTGTTAGAATGGTTAAATCTTCCTCTCTTCATACTTGGTTACTTTTGCAGCGCGGCTCACGTTTCTTTGCTGGCAAAACAAAAACCAAACCTAAGAACCCGGTTTGACAACTTAGGAACTCAATTTGACAAACTTACTCACTTTTTCATTCTCATTCTTCTCACTTGCGCCCGAAGGTTTTGTGAACGTATATTACTGATTATATATTACGTATTATAATAATATGATAATAATGATAATAATATAATAATTGTTGCGAAGAACGAGACGACTTGCACTTTGTTATGATCGGCCGCAAGCTTAGCCGCGCGGGCGGGCCGAAACTGTCAGGCGAGACGGCTGCTCGTCGGTAGCTCACTAAAACTAAACAGGTAGCTCACTTGCATGACAGACTGCAAGCAAGCTGTGGCCTCGCCGAGGACTCTTTGAATTACCCAAGGAGCAACTATGTCCGATGGACGGTCCATCGGACACTCTAGGACAGTCCTTTGCACGGTCCGAAAGACGGCAAAATTAAGCAGCTTTGCAGTCCTTTGGACCGTCCAACGGCCTATCCTCGGGACTGCAAAACGGCCTATCGTCAAAAAAGCTCATTTTATAGCTAAAAAAGCTCATTATGGCAAAGCTTTGTTAAAATTATAGCTCATTTCAAATATTGAAATCTATTATAGCAAAAACCAGTAAAATTTGTTTTCATTATTTATTTATTTATTTCTTTTAAAAATACAAACTTAGTTACGTTACCCAGCGACGAACGCACAATCGCCGGGTTTACAATATTACTAACTATTACTGCGCACGCATTGCATTACAATCTATTGGTTAAGTGGTGCGTCCGGATGCTGTGTATCAGAGAAGCAACAACGCTCTGGCAATCGACGATGTTTTCGAATCCGACGAAAAAGATGATTTTGGTGTCAGAAGCGGTTTCTGCTCCGTTGGTACACTCCGTTGCATCGTCCATCGTCCTTAGGGCAGGTCCGGGTGCCTACCCACCTCTGTGTTTGTGTAGTAGATGCTTCATGCGGCCCGAAGCTTTGCTGCCCGCCGAGGTCCCACACCAAAAAGTGGATATTCTTCCACACGATCTGCGAGGCGCGTTAAAAGAACAAACAAGCAGTTGTGACTATGAACTTTTGACAGCTGCGTGGTGCACGTTACGAAAATACGCGGCACGGCGAATGAATGAGAAACGAGTCAAATGGACACCCGTCACCGGTAAGCGGCTTACGAAGTGGCCACTGGTCATCTAGTAAACTGCGTGCGTACCTCTTCCACGTTCGATCCGATCGCTCGTGTGAACCACCTCGTTCATCAGAAACTGGTACAGAATGGTCGTCTTGTCGGCGTTGTCCAGTCCCACCATGACAAGCTTGTGTTCTAAAACGAAACATAAAGTAAATAATCATTAGCAAGTTACAATAAACATTAGTGCTACAACGGGGAATTGGAACATCAAACGAAAACCATTTTACGGGTGGCCATTTCAGTTGATGTTACGTTTGACGATCAGTGAATCCATGTGGCCCACAAACGACGAGTGTCGCTAAAACACCAGATTAAACAAACTTGCTTGCTGGCGGCATTTTTTTTTGGGCATTTGTCACGGGTTACGAACACCGCGTTTTGGCGTTAACCCACTATCAGTGCTCAAAACAGGTCCCCTTCGTCGCTAACGACCTCACAGCAAAGGGCCCACACAGTGAAATGCAACATTACCACTGATCCACTGATTCACAATCCACTGAACCGAACTACTGATTGATAGATTATCTCATGCATGACCGTACCGACCGACCGTACAGTTGCTTTGGCGCAGGAATGTCTGCAACACCCTCGACACGCATACCACTTTTCTTGTCATACCTCTTTGTCCAGTTGGTTGGCTGGATTCCCTGGCAGTTGCTGCGCACATCGTTCTCATTCAATTCCAAGTCATCCAGCACTCGTCTAACCTGCAACGAAACGGATACTGATTTCACTAAATACATTTCTTTACACCTTACTTACCTTTATAATGTTTGAACTGATTCAAAACATATCGCCGCACACCAAATGCTCGTTCCAAAACCAAACGAATGGCAATACACCATTTATTCATGCCGCCGGGTACAGTCGCTGTGTATGCATCTGGCGGCAGCGGGGTTTGGCCGGGTACGCTTGACGGCGTTTTTACTATTTGACGATGGGAAAAATACGAAGCTAAAATAGAACAAGACATCCCAAGGAGCCACGAGCTTTCGAATCGCCGGCGTGCCGTCGACGCGGACAGCAAATCGACGGTATGCCGTCGACAGGACTGCAAAACGGCCTGCTATCGACGGCATGCCGTCGATTTGCAGTCCCGGCGGACTGCAAAACGGCCTGCTAAAGCTCTTCGTTTTGAAAAGGCTTATTTTATGGCGAATAAACTGACAGATTCGATTTGTTTGTTTACATTAGAACGGTGTACCGGTGTGTATGTGTATTATGTGTGTTTGCCAAACATTTTACGCAGTAGACTTCGACGGCGGGTCAGTGCAGTTCGTTTCGTTTCGTTTATTTCGTTGGATGTTCCGTGTTATGAGTTAAACTAATCGTTTCAACAATTATAGTTATGTGCACCGATTGATGTCTTGTTCTATTTTAGCTTCGTACTTGGCCCATCGACAAATGGTAAAAACGCCGTCAAGCGTACCCGGCCAATCCTCGGTGCCGCCAGATACGTACACAGCGACTGTACCCGACGGCATGAATGAATGGTGTATTGCCATTCATTTGGTTTTGGAACGAGCATTTGGTGTGCGGCGATATGTTTTGAATCAGTTCAAACATTATAAAGGTAAGTAAGGTGTAAAGAAATGTGTTATGTATTTAGTGAAATGAGCATCCGTTTCGTTGTAGGTTAGACGAGTGCTGGATGACTTGGAAGTGAATGACGACGATGTGCGCACCAACTGCCAGGGAATGGTTGATGATCCGGTGACATTTTCAACAAATTTTGGAATTTTTATGAAGTCGTCAAATTACTTATGTTACCACGGTTTAATAGTTCGGGACCGGGTTAAACCAACCGTGGGAACCACTGCTCAGAACGGAGTCCGCCTCACCGTATCGCCGTCGTCCGTATGGCCTAATGTCGCGCACTGCTAAGTACCCCAGCCAAGCAACTGGACAAAGAGGTATGACAAGGGAAGGTAGCCTCCGCGGCCCGAGTTAGCCGTGGTATGCGTGGCGAGGGTGTTGCAGACATTCCTGCGCCAAAGCAACTGTACGGTCGTGCGTAAGATAATCTATCAATCAGTAGTTCGGTTCAGTGGATTGTGAATCAGTGGATCAGTGGTAATGTTGCAGCTCATTGTGTGGGCCCTTTGCTGTGAGGTCGTTAGCGACGAAGGGGACCTGTTTTGAGCACTGATAGTGGGTTAACGCCAAAACGCGGTGTTCGTAACCCGTGACAAATACCCAAAAAAAATGCCGTTTCTTTAATTTGTTTTTTTAGCGACACTGATCGTCGTTTGTGGGCCACATGGATTCACTGATCGTCAAACGTAACATTAAACTGAAATGGTCAACCGTAAAATGGTTTTCGTTTGATGTTCCAATTCCCCGTTGTAGCGCTAATGTTTATTGTAACTTGCTAATGTTTATTTACTTTATGTTTCGTTTTAGAACACAAGCTTGTCATGGTGGGACTGGACAACGCCGACAAGACGACCATTCTGTACCAGTTTCTGATGAACGAGGTGGTTCACACGAGCGATCGGATTGAACGTGGAAGAGGTACGCACGCAGTTTACCAGATAACCAGTGGCCACTTCGTAAGCCGCTCACCGGTGACGGGTGTCCATTTACCTCGTTTCTCATTCATTCGCCGTGCCGCGTATTTTCGTAACGTGCACCACGCAGCTGTCAAAAGTTCATAGTCACAACTGGTTGTTTGTTCTTTTAATGCGCCTCGCAGATCGTGTGGAAAAATATCCACTTTTTGGTGTTTGTAACCAATAGATTGTAATGCAATGCGTGCGTAGTAATAGTTAGTAATATTGTAAACCCGGCGATTGTGCGTTCGTCGCTGGGTAATGTAACTA
>NW_026454505.1:0-7879 GCF_943734635.1 Anopheles cruzii | reverse complement strand
CCAATACACGGTGATAAAGTTTATGATACGGGGCCGACCATTATCGGGGCCCAAGTGTGTTCGTAAAATGTTGGCCACACGCAGCGCGCCAGCATGTCAAGCTCCGTCGCTCCGTGCATCTTGTCGGTGTGACGATGATTACGGTGCCAAGATTCGACGTTACACAGATCCCGATGGTGTGCGCGTCAACGACGCCAACACACATCGGCTCTCGAGGACTCGAGCAGCTTTTCTTGATCCCCGGCAGCGGCAGCAAATGGAATTGTCGTGTGATGATGGTTTTCGATGGTGTAATGATGTTATTTTTGCGTCTCCTATCTCTGCTATTACCGGCGGGCGTCGGGTAGTTTATCATACCGTACGGACGGTGCCACGACACACGACCCGCCCGACGAAGCTTACGCCCGGGTGGTGATGAGGTTAAATTTGGCCCATGGCGTGAGGTCGATGATCGCATGTCACACTGACGTGACAGGCTCCCAGCTGGGCCGGAACCTTCTCGGCAGGCCTCGGCAGGATGCGGAAACGGATAAACAATATTAGCCATCGGCAGCCACAGTAGCCGCCGGTGGGGCTTGAGTGTGAGTGCTTGAGTACGTCGTCGAGTAGGAAAATACAAACAAAAGCATTTCCGTTCACTCGGAACGGCACCCTCCGGAGATCGGAGAACGGAGATCATCACACTCTTCCAATCGATGCTAGGAGAAGGAAATCAGATTTTTTTTCATCAGACATAAATCCCATCGCAGCCGAGAAGCAACAGTGAGAAAGGCCCGTGGGCGATGGCGCAACACTCTGGCAACGGTATGATCACAATGTGCAGCAAATAAACTTCGGATAAAAAGTATTGATTAAATTACTGCCTAGCTCATAAAAAATTGGCCCCTGAAAATGTGAACAATAGCAAGGCTGTAAAAATCACGATGAAATATGATGGTTCAAGCAAAACTGTGATAAATTTGGCAAAAAAGGCCTGTAAATGAAACAAAACCTCTGAATAAGATTAGAAGTATATGAAATATACTCAAAACATACAATTTGCAAAAAACTCTAGCTTGATACCACTAATTACTGTGAGACCGATATGAAACAGAGACGTTGAATGAGTTGAAAAATTGTAATGAGTGCTTATAAACTTTGCGCTCAGCAACGGTAGCAATGATGAGTTAATTTGCTGCCTCTCGATATTATTCGCTCAATTCATTGCCATTTTCACACCCGACAATCGATTAATTTATACGAATTTTTCCATAAACAAATGAATAGCAATCAGTAACCCCTAGCGCTTAAAGAGGACGCGTTTATCTGCACATTGGCCAACATTGGGTGGAATCGAGATAAATCTTTTAGTGAAAATTACGATCAACAACCTGCGTTAATCCAGACGACTGGTACGTCCCTGGAAAGCCTCAGTACCTAATTATTACCGAGCCGAAAAAAAACGGATTTCCACCCCACCGGACTCGTTCATGTTGAGCCTTTGGGCGCTAGTTGCACGTAGGCCCGTGCTGCCAAAGGTGCCTTATGGTGGCAAATTATCATATCAACCGGTTGAAAGCATCCCATCCCGAGCCGGGGTGAGTGCCATAAATCGTGCACGCTCCGGCGAGGCGAACGGTTCTCCATAAATATCTGGAGAACCCCACTGGCCTAGCTGGCCGGCACAAAACAAATCCTTCGCGATCAGCGTAAATTCTGCGCCGGACCTGATGGGCGGGTGATGGATAAAAGTAATTAAAATTAATAGAGGACATCTCACGGGCACCACGGTGGGTAATTAAGCTTCCGTTTACAGTCATTGAAAGTGAACGAAATGACCAGGTTGACTGCGGCGCTGGCCAGGATCGGGTCCGCCCGGGGTTCGAGGGACATAATCGTTATTGCCGCCCCGACGGACTCATGGCGGGCCGTTTTTCGGAAGGTTATGTTACTGCGCGAAATCTCATCCTGGGGCCAAGTGTTACGAGTGCCCGTTACTCGTTACTACTATGGGTCCACGGGCCGGGGTCAGGTGACATATCCCCAAGTACCGGGTGCTGGTGTTTAGTTGCACGCCCCAGATTGAGTTCATTATTGGACGGAAGCCATCGCCGTTCGGTTCTTTTTTCTGGCATCATTAGTGTAGCGATTAACAAATATTTGAGCTTCATTCAGAAACGGGCAAACTCCGGTGTGCGAGCGCCATGCTCCGTGAGCCGCAGTCGTTACCGGAGTGCCGAAATTTAAACCGAAACGACGAAATTGGAGTCCCTAGTACCCGGCTGGCCGGCCTGTCGGCTGGCCAGGTGGTGGCCGGGTACTAGGCCCGGTTTTACACCCTCCTACACTCAGCGTGCGTTACATTACCATAATTGACTAATCGACCGGCAATAAACTTTCTTATCAAAGTCTCATAAATAAGGCTAATCAAAAGCGCTAAAAGCCAAACAGAAGGCAACGGCGGGCACATTGTGTGAAGTAATCACGTGCGGAAAGTTGCCGTTTTCCTCCACCGTGTTGGGGCCCACCGTTCCGGTCCGAGTCCGGACGAGAGTCCTGGCTCGGCCCGAGTCCTTAACGAGACTAGGGGGTGTTTCATATTTCTCACTGGTTCGGTTCTTTTTGCCCCTTCGGCCGGCACTTCGGAACTAACGGTCACCAAATGGTCCACCTTCCGAGAAGGACCAGTCCGCCGGAGAGTAGTAAAGGACCTCCTCGACGGCTCGTCGGCGCGGGAAAAAAGCGGGAAATCCTGTTTAGCTTTCCGACGCAACCGGTAACGGCGGCGACCGGGGGGTGGCCAGCAAAAACAGCCAGACCAGAGTTAAACTTTGCTTTACTTAGCTTTGACTTAATTTTTACGGCCCATATTTTTTGGCCCTCACCTTCTCTCTCGGTCTCTCTCACTCTGTTCAGCCTCAGAGGGTACCGTCGGCAAGATGAAGACGAAGTGCGACGACGTTTGAATGGTTTGTTAGGTTTTATTGCTTTGCCTAACTTTTTCTTCCCCACTTTTGTGTTCGTGTTGCTTCTCCTGTGCTCCTTCCTGGCCCTGTTTGAGGGCGGCGTTGCTGCCACCCACCACACCGATCGTGTTGTGACAGAACAATAGAAACTTTCGCCCAGTGGCTGGTGCGCGATTTGAAAGTCCTTAACGAAAAAGTGGAATCGAAAAAGGCGGCATCCGACCCATTGCCGCCAGGGACCGTCGCCCGACCGGGTGTGCGACGGTTGGCTACGATCCTCCCACCCTGGCCAGGGGGGGTGGTAATAAAAAATGCCTGAGCTGTTAATGTTTATCAGCGAATTCACCAGCCCAGCCCGGCCCGGGCAGCCTCTGGTAGGCACCACAATCGGTCGGGCGCTACGCAAAGGGGTTCTGGAGCTCTGACTCCCGTTTGCAACCCTTGGTGGCGGGGGGTTGCGTAGGGCCAGGGATCGGTGATCCGTGTTCCGGATCGAAAGCGAAACAAAAAACCCGCACCGTTCCGCCGCCAGCGCAAACGTTGGCCGTGCAGGTTGAGCAATAAAATCGGTTATCTCCGCCAGCAGGGAGTTTGACGGAGTCGCGACGACGGCGACTGGTACGGGTTACCGTCGCGTAAATCAACGCGGAATAAGATTTTTACGACAACCGTTCTGTTCGTTTGCCTTTTTTTTTGTAATACTGCAGTCTGGCGCACACAGGGTCTTTCCTCGAACGCCATACGCCAATAATGTGTCATGTTCCGTTGAAGTTCACTTTGATTGCACGATCCGCGATGGATTCGGGATTCTTCGCGAAAGCGGTTTTAAAACTGGTCTCCGTGTTTTTGCTTTGTGTGTTTGCACGGCAATGCTGCACGCCGGTGTGTGTGAGTGTGTCGAGGATTCGCGAGCGCCGTGCACCGAATAACGAGTTTATTGGATTCTGAGCCATTTCTGGGGAAAAGAACGAGCTCATGAGAATTGTGGACCCTGATGAGGGATGTAAGGTGGTGTGTTTTTTTTTGGCGGGGAAACATATTTCAATGAAAATGTAAACCCTTTAACGAGCGTAAGAAATGTGGAACAGAATTACCCCACCGGTCAAAGTTATTCGTACAGCGAATAGCTCAATAAAATGTTCAGTCGGTCGGTCGGGTCAACACTCAACAAGCGGGTTTTATTCGTACTCCGGAGGATGTTTACATTCGTCTAGTGTAGTTTGTATTCGTATCCGCCGAATAGAACCCTTTGAATAAAAACGGACAACAAACTACATTTTATTTGGAGCCATCTTGGACGGTTGTCACTCCAAGATGGCCGTTTATGTTCCGCGAATTTTCTGGTTCACGAAGGCAATCTACGAACAATGTTACCAACGGGTCAAACGGTCGTGCCGAACGGAAAGCAGTGGTTTTGACAGTCGGTCTGTGAGTGAACCGAACAAACTTAATGTTTGCTGACGACCTGAAATTGTTTCTACCTGTCTGTATCCCGTCTGATTGTGTTTATTTGCAATCATTACTTGAACGTTTTGTTCATTGGTGTGATTGCAATAAAATGACATTGAATGTCGATAAGTGCAATGTTCTCACTTTCTCTAGGAAAAAGTCCCCTGTCATGTTTATGTATCGCATTGGCTCGTCTGTTGTTCCGCGTGTAGATGTTATCCGTGATTTAGGTGTAACACTGGACGCGAAGCTGAGGCTTAACTTGCACTTCGAGGACGTCATCAAGCGTGCGTACAGAATGCTTGGTTTTATTATTCGTATGTCTTCTGAGTTCCGTGACGTTATGTGCCTTAAAGCCTTGTATTGTTCTCTCGTTCGGCCGATCCTTGAGTATGCTTGTGTTGTTTGGCATCCGCACTTTCGGTGCTGGATTGATCGTATTGAAGCCATACAACGCAAGTTTACGAGGATCGCTGTCCGTAGACTTGGTTGGTATGCTGCGGATCGACTTCCACCATACAAAACGCGCTGCCTTCTACTCGGGCTACGTTCACTCGAGCATAGGAGACGGTCAGCACAGGCTCTGTTTGCTTTTAAGATTTTGACTTTTCGTATTGACTCGCCAACACTCCTGTCTCGTATAAATTTGTCTGTCCCTTTCCGATGCTTGAGACGACGACCCAACCTGGAACTTAGAGTTGACGCGCGGTCTTCCCTATCGGGGCATAATGATCCATTGCTTTCTCTGTGTCGTACTTACAACAACTACTCGTCGCTTCTCGATGTTAATATGTCCCTCGATCAGTGTCGTGATGTGTTTGCTTTCATGTCTTCTTGGTAAATGTTTCGTCCTCGTTATTGTCTCCGGTGTCTTGCACAAATATCGGTTACCAGCTTCGTCGTTGCGTTTCGTCAGTTTGGTTAGTGCTAGTTTAAGTGATAGGTTAAGTCTTTTTTGTCAATTAGGCTAAGCTGCCCGTTGACTGTTTTCCAATAAATAAATAAATAAATAAACCACAAGGCAGTCGATACGGAGAATACATACAGACTATATGAAAAGACAGACTGAATTTTAGTCATATGCTCTTGATGTTACCATGAACCCTTAGGTTCAAGAGCGAAAAGACCTAAACATTTTTCCCAAACATGCTCTACGGTTTGATGTGTTCATCGAAACATTCATAGTAATCAAAGTAATAATTTACGCTTGTCTTATTTTATTTTCAAAGGTACTATTTACGGTCTAGCATCTAAATGGTGGCTAAAGAGTGTTACTGACACTGCTGTCAAATGTTGTGATGGATAACTATCTAGTTCGTGTTAAACAACTACTAAAGTGTGAGGTACTTAACCCTCAACGGGGTAACGGATCCTCGTACTCCTTGCCCTTAGTGTCTGTGGCCGAATTTTTCCTGCCCGGAGGCCACGAAACCTGCAACGACATTCTTCAAGTACGCTGGTGTTGGAAAACATCACAATCCATCACACGTTCCACTTAATTTTTCATCAACCAGATGAACTATCGATTGATCGCCCTATTAATCATAATCATCGCCGCTAATGGAGTTTATTTTAATTGGGTTTGCAAAAGTTGTTCATTTCGAACATTGCGCCCCCGAAGGCCGCGGATCATAGTTCGTAGTTCCGGTTGTAAGTGATGCCGAGCAGAAGTAGCGCATCGCCACGGGCGCCACCGACATCGACAGTGTGGTGAGGATTTCAAAATTAATGCAACTTCTCGGAGCAAGCTTTAGCCGCCAGGAGCCGTCTGCTTTAATCTGGTTCGTTTGTGGCGCTTCGATCTGTCACTCGGCTGGCGGCAGGGGCAGGCCAAGTTCAACCGTTTCAACCGGAGTTGGTTCGGAGTTGTATCGCTTTGCTGCCGAGGACTCTCCCGTGGTGATTGGACGATAGTGAAAAACTATCACGTCCCGAAAACCATTAGCCGTGTTGAGCTAGTTGAGTAAGTTCCGTGTGCCGTGGCACGTTTGCACTTTGCGCTTCACCTTCGCCAAGACTCGGGGCAGCGATTATGGATTATCGTTGTTGCTGTCGTCAGCAGTGGATAAAGATGTCAGGCCGGGTGGCGAACGTGTTGCCGATCGCCAACATGGCAAAATATGTGTTTTCGTAAATCTGAACCACAAGATCCTGAACTCTCGAACTGATTGGGAAACAGTTCGGTTGCGAAGGTTCAGCTATTTAACAGATCTGTTGGCCAGAAACAAAATATTAGTTCAATGTCCGCCATTTGCATGAAAAGCAACAATTAGTGGAACGATTAGAGGAAGCGCATTGTCTGCTGAATATAAATTTTGGCAAGTTACGACACATCTTAAACGGCTGCACGTGGGCGATGGCGACGATGATGATGATGGTGATGATGATGCCACTCTTTGTATCTTAATTATGCAAATGTGTCCCGCAGCTTTCAGCGGCCGCGTCGGTTCGCGTCGGAACGCGGTGTGCGGTCAACCAGCAAACGGGTTCTGCGAGGAAAGCAAATCGAACCGCGACATTAAACCCAATCGGTCCGTCGTGCCCGTGCGTCGTCGGACCGTGAATTCAAATTTATTGCAACCTTCCTGGCCGGCCGGCTGGCCAGTGGTACCGACTTTCCGGGAAGCCGCACCAGAACCGGTTTATTCGGGGCACTCGCGGGCCCCGTTAATGGTCGGTGATGAAGATATTAAGATGACAATTCGGACGGCGCACTTCTGTGTGCCGTGGAAGGCCGGACATTCCGAGCAGTCACACGTCGGGCGTGAATAAGCTCGAAATAAATTCTAAACTTTATGAAAACCGAGGGCCGAGGCTCGTCGCCGGTCGGGCATCAGGAAGTCGGCGGCCTCAATCGGCTCGGGATGTAGTTCGTTCGGCGTAATCATGAGTTTGTCGTTCCTCGGACAGGAATGTTTCGGAGCAGAGAGAGGGAGAGAGAGCAGAAATCGTTGCGAACGCATTATGCTTGATCATAATCTGGATAACCTTTGCTAGCAGAAGTTTTGGATGTTTTTTCTTGTTTCCTAAAAGAGTTGACCGTTTCGGCATAGAATAAATTAAGCCTATAGACAAATTGTAATGATTAGCATCAAACTAATTCGGAGCAAAAGAATTTAAAGATACCGAACTATTTAATTTGGAACTTTGGATTTAAATTCACACTTTTACCAGTTGCAACCGATTGGAGAGAAATATCGAACATTGTAAAACGTTTCGCGCCTCAAATTTTGCAGACAAGAGACGATATGTTTATAGAGCAAATAATGGACCAATATGATAATTGAACCTCCTCACTCGCAAGAGAATTCAAATTTATTTCCAATTTTACCCTCACAAAAGATCCGTACAAATTCTTTCCGTTTTTATCAAGTGTTGGGTTTGTGCTCTTATGATGTCCCCGATAATCCCCATGTGGTTTTGGTCCCTTTTTACCATTTTTTTTTCTATTTTGTCGTTGCTCCTTTTAAGGTGGACAAAGATAA
>NW_026454504.1:0-7888 GCF_943734635.1 Anopheles cruzii | reverse complement strand
GTGTGATAAACATTTCATTAACCCACCATATTCCATTATGGAGTGGTCGGGTCTCTCACCAGCTTCTCGGCCACCAGCAGAAGCAGCAGCTGAAGAATGGTTCTCGAGAATGGCGCGAAAAGTTGTGCGCTAATTGAAACCCGGGTTGAACTCCATCGGCGAGAAAGTTTCTCCGGAAGTCGCAACTTCCCGACCCGGTCAAACTTTCTTCGAGCGACGGAGGCCAAAAATTGGCGAACAGAAACAACAACAAAAAGTTACACAACCGATACAAACCGAAGCACTAAAAGCATTAAGGGACCGAGCCCGAGTCTGAAGCTCGCAGTTATTGATCGGGCTGATGGTGGGAACCTGGTGGCAAACCTCGGGTTACCGGTTACCGGTGGCCATTTACTATGGACAGAACAGACGGGATCTTCCGTAACGCGCAGATCGGATGCAGTTTTGTTTTTTGTCCAGCAACAGCTTTCATTGAGCGTGCACGGGCGGAACATCCATCCATCGGAACACGGTATTAGCATAAATTTGTTTAATTTTAACACGGCCCAACGGCTCACTTTGCATACCATAATTTTGTCACCGCCGATGGTGCTGATGTCGATTCGCTGCACCATTTTGTATGCACCAGATTTTCCTCACTTTTTGGCACTCACACACTCGGACACAGACGCACTCACAGGCACAGGCACTGTCCTTTCGCCTGACACTGCAGCTCGGATGCTCGGCGTTGATTCGGGGTTTTAGTTGGGGCCGTGACGTGTAGCGCCTTGTTTTGGTACCGAAAACCGCAACATGACGGTGCGCACCGAGTCTAATAGCTTGAACTTATTTGCCGTAATCCCTTAAAACATCATGAATGTGATAGAATCGCACTTCCTATTTAGTTGCTTAGTTTTAAACACAAACTATTCATCACGATGTCACGGTTTTTTGGGTGGATAAAGTTTTAAATTATTCGCAAATTTCGTGTCCAAATCCCTTGATTCACCCGAAAACTGTACCCAAAGAGGAGAAGTGTAAGGCGTCCGACGCCAAGTCCATTAGCGGAGCCCGCTGCCCCGTCCTGATCCTTCCGTCAAGCCGTCGGCCAAAACGAGGTAATTATGTTGAAACGCTCTCCAGGGCCATTACATTCACTATGGTAAGGATGGGCGAATAAAGGACGCCTTCTCGCCAGGCTCGCCGAGGACAAGATGCTTCTCGGGGCGGGAAGATGGTTGTTTAGAGACAGTCGCCAAACGGCGATTTGACTGGCTTTAGCGTCTGGCTCGGATGAAAGGCCCGACGTCAAACGGAGTGGAAAATGGCTCCGCTCGGCAAAAGGATCGCCGCTTCAAGTAGCCCGAAGCCGCGGTCTATTAAGCGAGTGTAAATCAGACGCTCGGTGGCCGGTGGTCGGAACTTCGGAGCAGACGGTTCGCTGATGTGGCATGTTTTGATCATAAAACGTCGGCTCTTCCGAACATTGGCCAACAATCTAACTGATTTAACTTAAGCAGGCCCGTTGCCCGTTGCTAGGCTGGCACAGCAGGACATTTCTCCGCAACCGCACCGACCCAGGGCACCGGTCGGTGATTGACAATTGTAATTAGTTGTAAATTAACCGTTTTTTGCTAAAACCCCCGCTCCGGAACGGAAGTAATCTCAGCTGCGGGTTGCTGTAAAATCAGCGACGAGGACGTTCTGGGAATTCGCTGTGGTTTCTGGTTGTTGGGATTTCATCTGGGAGCCATCGCGGTGATAATTCGCTTGTCAGCGAAGGCCAACTGGAAAGGGCAGGGTCAGGACCCCGGGGGGTTTCCACCGGACACAATTCCCAGGCGCTGCAGCCCAAGGAAGGAAGGTATTTGGAAGGTTGAATGTCTAATGCTTTCGCGCCGCTTGGAAGATAAACTCATTTAAAGGTGCCAGTGTTTAAGATGGATTTTTTGTCATCAGAAGCGCCTTACGAAATTTAATGTACGGTTGGGGAGTAAATATTAAAATATAGGGTTCAAAGGCGAAAGTCCTTCAAGCTTGGAGTGGGATTCATTTGTTCGAAGATCTAAGGGATTGCAGAAAAATTAAGAATTAATTCCGATCCTGAATGCTGAGAAATACAGCATTGCGTTGCGGATGTAGTTGGAAAAGCTTCAGCTTGGCCTCAGCTTGAGTGGACTCATCAATTTCAAATCTTCTCCGAACAACCTCAACCTCAGCTCAATAAAACAATGGTTTAAAGCAACACTTGTTGCAGTACTGCTTCGTGGGGAAATACATTAAAATTCCCTTCCCGTGCTGGTGGGCCACAAAGAGAAAAACCTGCCTCTGTCTTCGAGATGCTGAAGGTCGCAATATCAGTGACAACCGGAACCCTGAGTGAACGAGTGAATTCAAAAACCATTTGTTTCCGCCCAAACAACAGCTTAGTGCGTTCGTTTTTGCCCGTTTGTTTCACTTCTTTTCGCTCCGTAGAACCTCGGTCTCAGACTGGCGGTAATCCTGGCGAAGGGAACGCGAACGAGCGACTAAACCGAACCTTATAATCCGAAGGTTCGTAAAAATCATCTCCACGGACATAATGGGACGGTGAAGTCGGGCGGCTTAAACATTATTCGCCAGGTCGCTCCGATGCCATAGTTACCAAGAAACCGAAACCAATCTGGGCGATGGCGCAGGCGAAGCTTCATGATCGACGCCATTTTGCGGATCGAATCAAAGGGTCGTAAACATTTATTTTATCGTGCTTCTCATTTTCGATCAATATTTTATCGAACGGGTGCTGAGGGTCGGAAGTCCGTGCCAAACCGGACAAAGACATTGGAAGTATTCACGTACGGTGTTTCGACGTTCTTAAGTTAGTGTTATGCGTAACTTGTATTGAAATAAGTATTCTATCGGAGCCCTCGGGATAGCTTGGGCCCTTATCTTGTCCCACTAGCTCTCCATCCCACGTGGGCCGCACAGGACGACAAACATGCGCCGTTGAGAGGCCGTGATTGACTCTTCGGTTAGTCGGAAGATGGTCGTCATGTTTAACGTGACGAGCCGCCTAATGGCCCGCTGGCACGTGGCGGACGACTAGGTGTGATGGTCAATTTATGTTGCGCTGCTTTATGCTACCGTCGTCGTTGCCACAGCACCCGGTGCCTTCCAACCCGCACTTTGCATCGTCTGGCCGGCCAACCAACCCTCGATGTTGCGGTTTGTCATTACGGGTTTAACGGGCGTAGATGGATTGAAAAGACCACCAGACTCACAGAGAGATGGAGAGAGAGACAGAGAGTGAAATAAAACATGTTCATAACAACGCAACAATGCCGTCCTCAAAGAGCATCAGGTGGAGCAGGAGGCAGGGCCAGCGTAATGTGATTAGCGAGCAAAATGTTGTCACGAGATTCCCGCACACCACGGACCACGGACAGGTGGATCGGATGGGAAGGACAGTCGCTTTTATGGAGCGGAAAATTCGAGCCACCACCACCACAACCACTACAATGGGAGCGTCCTGGGCTTCCACGAACCACCTTTATGGGTGATTCCGTGTAATTTGTGATAAAAATGGCCACCGCAACAATGGCGATGAAATCGTTCGACTAAACATATCGTTCGGGCAAATGTGTCATTTCGCAGCACGCGAAACGTGCCTTCATTTTGCTTTCTTCATCGAACGGTTATTAGAGTTTTAGGGCCGCTCGCCGTGATGGCCGTTTAATGGGCTGTATTGCAACCCCGAAATGGGTCATTCTGGTGGTCACTCTGGAGAGGTTTAGTAATGCGCATTTTATGCACAATTTTATGCTCCCTTCACTGGCGTTATGAAACGTCAATCTGACACGCAAATATTAATGGTGCCCGATTGATGGCACCGTTCAAAACAATAGGACATCATTTGTCAACCCTCATTTTTCGTGACTGCAGCCAAACAAAAGGAGAGCAACGCACTAAGTACGCACACCGATATGCATACGGAACCCTCGAGCAGCCCGACGTAGAGATTCTTGTTAAGTGAGTGCCAACGGGCGTGATCCGTGATCCAATGCCCGAAGACGGATGTCACCACAAATCTTCTTCTTTCCTTCACGCACCGAAAACGATGCCGATCAATCTGCCAGATAAGCTTGGACTGCAGCCGGGGCGGGCAAGGGGACAGGGGATTTCCGGACCAGCTCCGCTAATCCTCGACGGGCCTGTCATCGGCCCCATCGTTGACGTACAATCATATTCGCCGAAAACTAACGCCGATCCATCTTTTCCGGCGGGTCGTTATTTGTCGAGCCCGGAACGAACGAAGGATATTCCGGTTCGGTTGGCCCAGCGAACACGGCCTCTAACTTACCCATTAACCCGGCGTGGAAAATTGGGGTAGCAATTTATGGTGCTACCCCGCGGGGCGACGCTCTCAGGTTGATTAATTACTTCGTTAATCCGTGTGAACCGAGCAAATTTACACACCGCCCGGTCGCCCGGCTTTGCATAATCTCCGCCTTTGCACCCTGATTCGATTCGATCGGGCCGCAATAAATCATGGGCGCGTCGATCGAAACTTGGTTCCTTTTGGAAGCGCGGCGATAAAATTGTCAAAGTGGCCCACTCGGTGCTGCTGGTGTCGGGGAAGTTGGTAGAATTGATGATTGATTTTCTTACAGCCGCCTCAGGCCGAAACGGAAGCGCCACTTCCACTTCAACCTTGTCACAATCTTAAATGCGGCCGAGTTCACTGCGCCGAGCCATTTGATTTGTAATGAAATTTGTGCACTAAAATTGGGATCATTTTCTCGCGCCGCGGTGCGCCCCGGATCCCGGGGCGTTCCGGGTCGTGGCGTTAATGTCAACAGCCACACTACAAACCGCTACAAGTTTGCTAGTACATTGCACACTCCACGCCCAGGAGTGGCGGGACAAATATTTGCGCCCGGGTTAAACAACCGAAACACATTAGCGCTGTTGGCGTTACGGGGCGAACGGTTGAACGACGGGAGCAAACATGCGGCGCTCACTGCATACTAATGTTACGTTTTGATTCGGTCGTGATACGATTTTAAACTGATTACATCGCTGACAACATTACTGGCCGCCCGAGAGAGAGACCGAGTTCCATTGCACCACTTTCTAGTGGCTTCGCTAGTTTCGTCAACGCTTACGCTACATTTCGGGACTCGCAACCGCAAGGACTGTTTAATTGACTGGAACCATATGACGACGCACGCTTGCGGGGCTGGTGATTCTTTTTCTAGGTCAGTGAAAGATGCGCGGCGGCAGCGACATCCCTGCGACCGAGTAGACCGATCCGTTTCCTTGATAGAAATTCATTAGCAACAAATCATCCCGCTGGCGCTCTGACCAGCCGGCGGTCGGGGACAAACACCGGGGACAGACCGTAGATTAAAAATGGTCATAGAAACCGTGTGCCACTTTGGACCACCGCCACCACGCTCTGCCGTCGGCCGTCACGGATAATCGTAAATTATCAGGTTGGGGAAAAAGTAATCGACGTTTTTCACAACGACGCCTTTTGTGATCGATATCTCGTGAAGTATCGATCGTACAGCTTCAAGTTTAGGCTCGTTTTAAAGCTGATACTTTACACTTAAAAAACTGCTTTCACTGTTTATTGTTTGTTCCATTCGTTTGTGAGTTGCAGGGTGTAAACAATGGAGGTCAACTAAGAGAAAATACGGTACATTTTACAGTTTTTCTTAGAAAATGGTGTAAATTCAAGCTAGACCGCTGAAATTGTGCATGGTGTTTGTGGTGCCGATACTTTATAAGCTAGCTAGGTAAAATTTTGGTTTCGTTGTCCCGTTTCAGCTATTTTTTATGTTTAAGTTGCACCTCGCACAGGCAGACCCGCCATCGAAAATGTCGATAAAATCATAGAAATAACCAAAGTTCATCAGCAGTTTAGTAATCGGAGCATCGGCCAGAAGCTAAAGATTAACTATCAAACAGTTTTAAGCCATTTGCTCAAAGCTGGGTTTACAAAGAAACTCAATGTTTTGGCGCCAACCTATTTACATAAAAAACATGATGGCTCGAATTTCCATCTTCGCAATTTTGGCCAAACGGAATGAAATCGACCCATTTCTTAAATGGATGGGTACTGGGAATGAGAAATGGGTCACTTACGACAATATTGTATGAAATCGGTCAGGGTCTAGGCGTGGTTAAGCTGCTTAACCGGTGGCTAAACCAGGAAAAACGGCTAGGAAGGTTCTACTAGGTATATGGTGGGACTTGAAAGGAACTGTTTATTGTGAGTTACTTCCGTGTAGCCAAACACTAAATTCAGATCTCTACTATCAATTACTGCACCGTTCGAAGCTAGCAATTGACTAGAAATTACCAGAATCGGCCAACGGGAGAGGTTTTGTGTTCCACCAGGATAACGAAATGTTACGCACGTCTTCAGTGACTCGCCAGAAAGTTCAGGAGCTTAGATGAAAAGTTTTAATGCATCCACCGTATAGTCCGGACCTTCCACTAAGCGATTGATACCCTTTTCGCACATTACAAAATTTCCCGAGTGATGAAAAACTGAGATCAAAAAAGGATTGTGAAAATGGATTGCTCGAGTTTTTCGCCAATAACAACTAAGCCTTCTACGAAAGAGGTAATTTGGAGGTATTTTTAAAAAAGACAACAAATTTTTCAACAAAATGGTGCATATTTGACGCAAATCGGACTATTGGAACATCTTAAATAATGTTTTGAAGTTCACGCCAAAAACGTCGATTTCTTTTTCCCCAACCTGATATAATTGTTTTAGAAAAAGTGCGACACACAAAGGAAGACACTTTCCGAAGCCAACGCAACCAAACCGACGATCCGGGTTGCTCGAACCACGAAAAAAATGCATAGCGCAGGATGTCGCCCCGTCTGATGATAGTTCTGTGCGGCAAAAAATCGCTCTGAACTCGGATCGGACGGAACGAAATGAATGTTTCAATTTTCATTTCCCTCAAAACGATGCAGTCGCAAAAGTATCTTATAAATCACATCCACTTAGACGGCCTGGCGGGGTGGGTCTGGGGTCCGTTATGAGTCCGACAAAGGGTACCGGACAAGGACAACGGTTTCGCTCCTTCGGGCTTAGGTGGCCGGGTGGCTTGCTAGTAACCGGCACTTGGCACTCGTGTGCGTGTTTCCGATGCACCAGCGCAGCAATTTTGGCTTCCTGCAGTGACTAATGACTCCAGGACACTGTCGTGGATGTGTCGCCAAAAAAGTGGGCCAAAACCGGACTGGTATTCGATGCTCGAATGGCCATAATTCATTGGTGCTTTTTGTTTAGCAATTTAAACATTCCAGCTTCCAGCATAGCGCATGGCGTTTCGGTGTCGTTGTGGTCTTCCCCAATCCTGGAATCGTGGATCTTTAATGCCTTTCATTTCAACCCAACAGACCACTTTAACGCACAGCGTATCATCATCACTTTCTTTAGCAAAACACTATCTCACTAACAGCGCTAAACATCACTTTGGTAACGTTCTTGAGAGCCATCTCCAAACGATAACGATTTTGTAACGTCCCCAGTAGCGCAGGACTGTGTCCCGGCACGCGAGTGAGTATGGTTACGTATCCCACAGCAATGCACAAAAAAAACGGAGCGAATAATCCCGAAACCGCGAACTGACTCTGGCTGGCTGCGCGATCCATTCGAGTGCAGGCCGAAAGTGAAACTAATGAAGTTGCAGCTCCCCTCCGGAGGTTGCTGAATGAGGGAGGATTCGTCGTCGCCGTCGCCACGTCATCACTGTCACCATCATCAACATCATCATCATCGGTCGTGTGGTCATCGTCGTTGTCGTCGTCGCGGAACCTTGTAGTGACGGTGGCGCAGCAGGAGGCACGGGGGGGGGGCTTAATTGGTGGGGGAGCGGCATTTCTCAGCGACGACCACCGACCA
>NW_026454503.1:0-7892 GCF_943734635.1 Anopheles cruzii | reverse complement strand
TGGAGACGAGCAACAACCGCTCCCGACGGTGGTTTGTTCGAGACTGCTTGATAGCTACTGTCATCACGCATCTAACGCCTGTTTTCAGCATTTGAACATGTCATGTTTTGTTCCTGATAAAGTGTTTTTACGGGGAGTACTTTTTCATCACTGCACAGAAAAAAGGAATTCTTGTACCGAATCGTCACTGGTGATGAAAAGGGGAGTTATTACAAGAATCCTAAACCCAAAAAGGCCTGGATACAGCCAGGTGAACCAGGTCCATCGCAACCTAAGCAAAATATTCACTGCGCAACGGTTGTGCTGTGCATATGGTGGGATACGAAAGGTGTGGTGTACTACGAGCTTTCAAAATCTAATGAAATTATTGAAGCACAATCCCAGCAACAACAATTAATGCATTTGAAGCAAAGCTATGGGCATTAAACGACGAGAATGGAATAAAAGTCATGATAAGCTGATTTTTCAACATAATAACGCTCGACCACACATCGCAAAACCGGTCAAAACCTATCTCTAATATGTCGGATGGGAACTGTTAACCGCCACGCTGTATTCTCCAGATGTTGCTCTTTCGGAATAGTATTTGTTCCCTTACATGAGTAACGATTTGGTAGCACAGCGGTTAACTTCTTATGATAGAATTGAAAAATGGGTCTCTGAGGGGATCACTCCTAAAGCTAAGAAGTTCTATCGACACGGAATCGAGGAACTACCTAACAGAAGCTAACCACGGACAATACTTTCATTTAAGTAGTCATACGTTTTGTTGTTGTAGTTTGATCACAAATGTTGAATAAAAACGGCACGAATAAATTGCTAGACCCAATATCAGAACTACAGAACTGGGAACAAGTTTGGATAATCGTTGTGTGCAGCCAGCCAATGAAGTTCAGAAACAACAAAGAATCTTACTAGTGAGGCCATTCAACAAAGTAGACACATTTTTACATTAGTTTTGGTAGCGAGATTCGTTATGATTCGTGTTTCACCTTAAAAAAATAGACCCGCAGGCCAGTTCGTCGAGTTCCCCCGAACTATCGTACCAAGCAGCTGATTGGTTGCAAGTTCCTTCGTTTGGTTCGTCCCCGCGTTGAACTTTCCGTATCAGCCGTGAAACGATCGCAGAATGCCGCTTGGTTCTTCTTCTTCTTGAATGTTGCCGTTTCCGTTTCCTCTTCGTTCCCACTTGAGCCGCTTGAGTGTGATGCTGTGCTCCGGTGGCGTTTATGACACGTTTGCTGCTCGATTATGCTTCGATTTTGGCACCTTAACGAACCTGCCAATAATGAACTTCTCCGATCTCCTGAGCTTGCGCTTGCGTGTTTACGCGTCAAGTTGGGCCACCAGTAGTGCCGCGAGCGGAACAGGTGGAAATGATTTACTGCCGCCGATGGTCGCGATAAGAAGGTGAATTTGTGCATCCGAAACAAAACCTGAATTAGCAAGGAATTTTGAGCCCAACGATCACCGCAGAGCAGCCGGCACCATCGTCCGGTGCGGCATAAATTATCTTCGCCCGCCAATCGGAAGGATAATTTATATGTGTAATGGAATTGATTGCCCGGCTGCGGCCGAAGACGCTAATAGGTTGGGTTGGGGTGTTGTTTTCTTTTTATGTTTGTAGCAAAAGTCGCAGTAGTAAAATTATGGCAGCCTATTTTATTTCTCGTTAAATACAGCACGCCCCGAACACGGGCACGAGACCCCGGTAATAAACAACATTCCACTCATCTCTGCGATCGGCCTGATTGGTATCTAGCTGAGGGTATTTGTTTTCCGATCCGATGAAATAGTGAAACTGCCAAATGGCTTCCGCCCTCATCGTTGCAATCGTGGCGTCCGGCTGGCTCAGTCCGGGATAAGGTCAGCTGGCCAACGGATCGCCTCCACTCGATCGAAGGACGATAAATATGGGACGCTTGCAAAAGGAACGGATGAACCATGCACACATGGGTGTATCATTACGGTCGTGTGTGATAAATCGACCACTGACCTAAAAGCCTCCCTCCCCCCATAGCATAGACAGCATTCAGCATTCAGACGGTGCTCTCGTTCGTAATTAACAGCAGGCTTTTGACTTTTGAATTCCACGGACTGGTACGGCGGCATGAAAAATGCTCTCTCGTGCGGTTTCCCAGTCCCGGTCGGTATTTTATGCTCTCCATGGTAAAAACCCGGCAAGAATCTGAACCTCTCGGAACACAATGACCCCCGCCCTGGTGGATTGAACGGTGGATTACGCTCCATCGCTAATAGCTTCGATTCGTAGGGCTAAACGAGGGCCACTTTGCGAACCGCCGGCTCTGGCGTGCCATTTCATCGGCGAAGTACATAATCAAGTCCCTATTGAATGCTAAAGTGGTCTTCAAAGGACTAAACGCATCCACGGGGCGGACCCCAGCGAAGGGCTTTATGAGGGCAACCCTGACCTACCTTCAGTGCGGGACACTGGACGCGATTCGGACACCCTGGCGCCCCTTGCACCTTATGCGATCGTTGCTCCGAAGCCGGCCGAAGACAGGAAATCATGTGCGAACGAGCCCCGCCGAGCACTGACTGAATTATGGCAATAATTATGTCTTTATCTGGTAATTACGGGTATGTTTGAGCCAGCTCTCGTCTCGAGTTACCGGCGCCGGCCAGGCACTCCCGGCCAGATCCCGAAACGGCGTCAACACAAATAAACATGCGCCACCAACGGACGAACGTGAGAGACGATCAATGGGACCGATCGAACATAATTACACGTTTCGCACTTCAGCGTCGTTCAGCTCGCCCTCTGCCACGTCGCTGAACAACATTGACCAGACCCCGGCCCGGGCCCGTGGTTTCCAAAGAAACACATTAAACGGAAGGCAAATGGCTGGCGGAATTCCCTGAGCCTGCAGCAAAGAAATGCATCGCGCGAGCCGATTGACTTCATAATTGGATTGACGCGAAGCGCGGCGACCAATATGCATCGGCCCGCAAGGCCAGCCCGGGCCGGGATTGGAAAAACCTCCTTACACACAGCCCACCGATGGTACCGGCGAAAATATCGCCCCACTCCGTTCGCTGCTTTTATTTATGCATCAATTAATGTTAATGTTTATTAGAAATTTATTTTACGGCCCACGGCGGCCGAAGTGGCCAGGCCAGCACCCGACGTTTGATGTCTCCAGTGGGCCGGGGCCGCCAGGCCGCCGGGCACGGCGAGGTCTCCTTGCTGCGCCCGGGATCAATACATAATCCCATCGCCGCCGCCGCGGTCGCGGGCCCACGGAGTGAAGAACGCGTGCTTAAGCTACTTGAAAAGATTTGACCAGGGAGCGCATAACGCGGATGCCTCCCTCCGGGCGGACATTACCCGCATTGTGGAACCGAGAGGTACGCCGCCGTAACCGGCAGGCAGGCAGGCTGCCTGTAAATACCTTTACAGGCTGGCGTTGGTGGCGCCGCGCATTGAGCATAGTTGATTATAAAGCGCTGCCCACTAATGGGAAGATAAATTTGCATGAATTATGTACCGTCGGCACAGTGCACCGTGGCTTAAAGAGCGATTTTCGCCGTTCGAGTATCGGTAGTGGATATTGGCACGGCACGGAACTGGCACGGAACGGGGCTTTTCTTTTCTCGCCGTATTTATCGGCTTCGATCAGGAGCAAAATGGTCGCCGATGGTAGCTCTGAACGACGCTACTCTCGACAGCACGCGGATGAAGCCATGCGTAATAAAGCAGCTTTAAGCGACGATTTTCAGTGCTGTTTTTTCTTGCGAGAAACTCGTCTTATCTATGCTGATTGGGAAATGTGTCATTTCGTTTCGCTCACAGCTTCTTAGACTCGCTACCAAGAACGGAAAGAGCTCGCTGGGAAGCTCGTTTGTTAGTGAGAAGCCGGCTCGCACTGTTTGAACAATGTTTGGAAAAAGTTTTTGGGGGTTTTGCCCGAAACAAATATCATAGCCTAACGCATAATGTTTCGGGTTTCTTTTTTCTCTGTACCACCTCGTTATGCTATTAATGTTGGCAACTGGATAAGCAGCAAGCCGAGCGACTCCGGCGTTGTGCGTCTTCCGAAAAGTAACTGCACCACGAACGATGATGGGGCGAAGCGAAGTGGGTATCGCTCACGAGTTTTCCTTTCCCTGATTTGTTTGGCTCCCACGCATTTCTTGGACACCGAGACACAACATGGCGATGTTTTGACGTTCCGTACTCGTACGTGTGCCCGAGCATGATAGGGCTGCCGCGGCGAAGGCGTCTCCAGTTCCCAGTTATTTGGGTTTCCAGAATTTCCCGTCGACTCGTTTTTTTTTCTGCCGCCTCGCAGGAAACTCGCTTCTCGCATACGATTTGTTCGGCGAAATTGAAGGGAAATCGAGCGTGTTGGAGTGATAAAGTAGCAATGTCTTGGCGACTGGCAAACGCAAGCCCCAAACCCGGTGCCCCAACCGGTGCGGAAAGCGCCAGCGAACAAGCAACCTCTGAAATTCGTCGGATACCGGATTTAAAGTCAGCATGCCGGTCCGGAGCGCCGGATGGATATGAGTTTTGGCTTGAAAATTTAACCTTCCGTTCCGGCTTTCGAAAGATTGTGGAAACCCCCGTTTTCCCATTTTTGAATCGGTGTCTGCGGGGTTGCATTTAAATGACTCCTCTCATGATCTACCGGCTAAGAATCTTGTCTCGACCGAAAATTTCTAAATATAAAATTAACTTCTTCAAAATTTCATTGCATTTTCTATGTTGGCGCCTGGATACAGCCATAAATTGGGTTGGTAATAATTTTAGTATTGGCATAGTATACTAGGGTGTTCATTAAGTTTTGCGGGTCGATACCAGAAGGCGCTGCTACAGACTTGATTTTTTTGTGATATTGGTACACTCTTCAAATGAACGTATGTGAAATTTTATTTCAATCGGTCACTTATTTTTTTTTTACAAGCCATTTAGTATCAACGTGTCACAGCATATTTTACAGCTGTTATGACGTCATCATTTGATGGAAAACGCTTTTCACACATGATTTTTTTTAGGTCTGAGCACTGATGGATGTCGTCAGGGGCCAAATCTAGTGAATACGGTGGATGCTCCAACAATTCGGACTTTAATTCAAGGATTTTTACCATTTTTAAAATACTCTTCCAACACGGTGCATTGCCCTGATGAAAGAGGATGTTTTTCTTCTTCAAACCGGGTCTTTTTTCACGTATTTTCTCTTTCAGTTGGTCTAAAATATTACAAAAATAATCAAAATTTATTGTTTTATCAATTTACAAATAATCCGCTAGCAAAATTCCATTCGCATCGCACAAAACTGATGCTAACATCTTTTTAGGCAATTTCTGAACGAACTCGTTTCGGAACCAAAGAAAACGGTTCAAGCCACTTTTTAGCCTCTTGTTTTGATTCAGGATCATGGTGATAGACCGAAGTCTCATTCCTAGTGATGATTCAATGCACAAAATCCACTTTATCTTATCGAAAACGCTTTAAATGTTGTCAAGAAAGATGCATTCGAATGGCTTTTTAGCAAATGCGGCACCCATGTTGCAAACAGCTTCCAGGAACCCAAAATTTCACTCAAAATATTAGTTATACTGTTCAATGAGTTGGCTAGGTCTTGTATTTCATTTCTATCAGAGATTGGACGATTTTCGAAAACGATATCCTGTATTGTTTTACGATTTCAGGTGTTGTGTCTGTTTTTTGACGTTTTTGACATGGATCGTATTGAAGGCTACTACAACCGCGTTTAAACTCAGAAAACCCCCTTTTAACCCCCTAATTGAAGGCAAAGAGTCCTTATACACTTTCAACAATCGTTCATAATTTTCCTTTGCCTTTAAACCTTTCAAAAATAGAAATAAAATCATTGCACGATACTTGATTTTTTCCATTGCAAAAAATATTATGACACGTCGATACTAAATGGCTTGTAAAGAAAAAATTAGGTGACCGATTGAAATGAAATTTCACATACGATCATTTGAAGAGTGTACCAATATCAGGTCCGTAGCAGCACCCTCTGGTATCGACCCGCAAAACTTAATGAACACTTAGTAGTATGGTGGGGCTAACAATAAATTAATAAAGTTAGTAGCAGAATTGAATCAGCTTCAACCACACGCGTTTTGAGTTTAATTTAGCGGAAGCTTTGATCGGAATAAGCTATGGTCCTTCGAGTTATCGGAACATTCGTTAAAGCAAGTTCTGACTGAACTGGCTCCAACGACCTACGGACTAGCCACGAAATACCTTTCTCTTTATTATTACTTCAATTGAAAACAACTTTCTGATCTTGAACCAACACTACGAAATGTTCGACAAAGCTCTAATTCAGTTAGATTTAGAGTCCATCTATTTGCTAGCGTCCTGTGGCTTACTTGGGCCACCTTAAGTGGTTTCTTATGTTCCCTCGCTCGTACACATTGCATCCGTTCGGCAACCGAATCAATCGGCCACAATGGCCGGCCACATGGAATGGTTTCCGGGGCCCGGAACGGAGTTGCAGTCGTTGCTCCGACCAAGTCTCGCCGTCGCGCAATCCAAGGAAAACAGCAACAAAAACTTTACAAATCACTCCGGCCAACTCATCATATCCACTACCGGCGGGAAGCCGGCCGGGTTTCGGGTGTTCGGGTGGCTGGCCCGAATACAAACAAAACTAACACACTGACTGGCTCACGCGCTCGCCTTCGGCAGGACCGGGGCAACCAGTAAACCTTCACTTTGGCCCGTTTTCGTGTAAAACAATTCAATTCGTAAACTTTCCTTCCGCCCTGGCTAAAGTTTCCTGTAAACTAAACCAATTTCCGCTCTGACAGGAAATCAGTCGAAGGACATAACCGACCAACCGACCGACCAACCGACCGACCGACTGCGCGCCGATGGGGGGAAGGATCGACGGGAAACTTTTCCGCCCCGCGCTCCGGGCCATTCCACGGGTCCGAAGGCATCCACCAGACCCACAAGATGGCGGCGCACATGTTCTTTTCCCGCCCGGATAACCGGGCGGGTTCGGGACCGCGAGGACCCGTCGACCGAACGGATCATCTCACTTCCGCTGGCTTAATGCTTTTTCCAGAAAACAACGGCTATAGTGGGCGACCCGACGGACTGGCCGGCCGGCGCCGGCCAAAGTTGCTCTCAAGGAATTCGATAGTTTGACTGTTTGTGTTGTATTTTTGTTTTCGGTCCAGGCGCCTTGCCCAGCCAGGCGTCCCGGCCCAGCCAGACCCCGGCCGGTCGCTTGGTGTTCGATTCCGTCCGAGGTTCGGACCAATTAAGGGAAAAGTATTTCGTTAACTTCATTACCCCTTTTGGTCATTTCAGTCGCCCGGCGGCCGCCGGCCAGCCGGGCACGGGATAGTGATGTGTGCCGGAAGTGGTTAAACTTGATGGTGGTATTTCGGCTTCGGCACACAGAGCAGTTCATCTATCCAACAATTTGCAAGTGGCGTTCGGGCGTAGGCGAAACGAGGGTCCGGCGACGGCCAACGAGCATAACTCTCGCCACAAACCGGGGGATCCTTAGCTCCGTGAGCTACGCGGCTACGTGCGGTGGCCTGCGATAGTTGGGAAAAGTAAAGTTTCTTGGTCCGGAATTTAAATCAGGCCACTCACTCGGGTTCACACCTCCGGGGCTTGTAACGAACGTAAGCGAGTGGGGAGTGGCCGGGAGACGCCGAGTGCCTCCATTCCCGAGAAGTATATAGTCCTCGCCGCAGTGTTCTCTCGACGTCCAAGTGGAAAACCCACACCACGGCCCTTGGAAATGGTCATTCGGAGGTGCAACCGCAAGAAAATGAGACGCAAAATTGAAGTATCTTCCGCCCGGAACCGGAGCCGCAAAGACACACACACACACACACACACACAGTCGGACACGAAAAAGACGAAAGTTTTT
>NW_026454502.1:0-7897 GCF_943734635.1 Anopheles cruzii | reverse complement strand
GCACAGTGGTTGCTGGTCACCTGAGAAACCATGTGACGAAATTTGGTTCTTGCAGGACGAGGGGAAGGGGGGGTCCCCATACAACCCCAATCCTTAAAATACGTCCTAGGGCAATATGGGTATCGTTTCTTAGGTTTTGGTGGTCTCTAAATCGATTGGTTTCCCTTAAAAGCCTTTTCCTTCCTTCTTCCACCTATCACCACCCTTCTTGAAGTAGTGTGATGTTGGGGGGAACTGCGTAGTTTACGTTTAATTTTGAAAGAAGGTGAGAAAGAGAGGAAGAGAGTGATAGAGAGGGAAAGAGAGATAGAGAGAGAGAGGGGGAGAGAGGGCGGGAGAGAAAGAAAGAGCGAAAGAAAGAGATGGGGGGGATAGAGAGAAGGGGAGAGAGAGAGAAAGAGAGAAAGAAAGAGAGAGAGAGAGAGAGAGAGAGAGAGAGAGATAGCAACGGACTGCTACAGCCTTCTAGATTTCAATTAGGATCATATAGTAGAAAAAGTACATTTCACACCTCCCGGGAGAGGGGCTCCCATACAAACATGACATAAAATTCAGCATAATTCGGGTTATTTTCGAACAAATCGAACCTAATTCTGCAGGTGGGAGTTTTTGGGAAGGGGACATGTTCTGGTGATTTTTTGAAACCCTTCGCCACTTTACAAAGGGGTGGCTCCCATACAAAATTAGGGTAAATTGCAGCAAAATTCGAAAAGTGTTCAAACAATTTGAGTCAAATTTAGCTGGTGCGAGTTTTGCCATGTATCCACCGGGAAGCGGGAAGGAAAGCCAATCGGATACATTACCGGGAAGCCCTATCATTCGGAACAGAGTAACGGGAGGAGGGAAGGGAAACTGAACAAATACGTCACCGCGAAGCCCAATCGTCTGAAAAGTAGAAGTAACGGGAAATGCAAAGGGAAGCTGATCGGATACGTCACCAGGAAGTCCTTTGAAACGTCGGATAATCGAGAAATGAGGATGAAATGAGGCGTGGCAACGCGCGCCGGGATCAGCTAGTATCAATCTAAATCATTGGCCTGAATGTATTGATTTTCTCGCTATCGAACGATCTGTATTGACTTTCAGTCGATTTGTTCGGATTACGTTTGATAATACAAAGAGTCGGAACGGGGTCACGTAATTCGATGGCAGTTTGCATTATGCAGCATTCTGCTGAATCAATCGATAGTTATCGCAAACAATGCACAAGCAATGGTTTTCAAACACAATTAAAACACATGCTGTACTGTACAACAAACAAATAGCATTATTTATTAAATTTATTAAGCTTTCATATTTTAGCAATAGAGAGTTCTATCCAATGCATATTCAACTAACTCACTTTAACTCCAGTTGGACACGCGATCTGACCAACATGTTGGATAATGTTTACTTGCCCCCAGGATCACCAGCCTTTGTAAACTAAAAAACTCATCGACCATACTCAATACTCCTAGATTTTCCTCAAGAACGCTACATTGAACTAGACAAAGAGTTCTTTCTGTAGGGAAAATTTTAAATTCACTGGTGCTGCAACAGACAACAACCGATCGATACATCAGCTAGGTTTTACCATGTTTCTAAATTTACGCTCCACATAACGGCGATGGGAAAAGCTGCACACCTCGAGACAAGACCCGGATTATGATTATTTGATGCCAAAAAAACACCTTGATTATAGGCCACAAGTATATTCAATACAAAATGCGCATCAGGTTTCGGAACCTAGCTACGCCTTCGTGGGACTCATCGTTACGGACCACCGAGCCATAGAGCTGGCGGAGGGTTAAGAACGTTCGCCACCGAGAACTATAGTAAAGTTGCGTGCAAGGCACCTGTTTCGGCAACCAGGCACCTGTTGGCAGATTGCGAATGAAGGCCCATTACCGAGAGAAACGTAATGAAAAGGAGGAAAACATGCTTTGAAAACATGCGCCCATGTTCGCGTACGCCACTTATGCTCGCAGTACGGGTAAGGTACGCGTACCTAATAGATGTTTAATAATAGATATCCTTCCCTGTTCAACGAAGCACGGCGAAGCGCATAAAGGCACGATTTTTTCCTCACACAACCATAATTACTAATCGTGCGTCAGTCACTATCGATCTTTCCCGAGACAAAGGACCTCCTTTGTTTCCGGTGTGTTATGTAAAAATGTGACTAAGCGCGAACGTATTCCGGACGGGAGCTACAGAAAACTGGACTATTTCGAAAATTTTCTCAAAAATGGAACTCGACAGATGAAACAACAGTGGAAGGTTTTGCTTCACAATCCAACCAGAATTAATAAAATACAAAGTGTAATTTTTACGATACTTTTCCCTAACTCAGCCTCAACGCGATGGCAAAACATAATACTTTACGCCCATTGGAACGGTCGGTATGACCTGTGGAGTTATAACCTTTTGATTCGTCTTTCTTCACGAGATGCGATATGATGAAATAGTCCTCGCCCTTCGAGCAATAAAATCTTCGTTATTAACGAGCGACGATGGAAGTGTTTGTGCTGTGACCCGTCCTTCTGTTGGGTGGATTTGAACGATTACATTCCCCAGGTACGGTCCAACGAAATGTCGATTTCTGTCTCGTTTTCTCATCGATTCGAGTGCTTCCTCCGCAGCACATCAAACACGAATCCCGGCGAAAGGCTGGCGCCCCAAGTGTGGTCACCTTGCTCCGGTTCCGTGGCGTAACGAATGGATTTCTCGCTATCATCACAGCGGAAACCGCTCGACGGAACCATTTCATTGAACGAAAAATCCACTTTTCGACACAAATAATTCTCGGGAAATCCGGGAGGATCTCAGCAGGAGAGTAGACCCTACACTGCGGGGAACGCTTCCACGCAACTGCTGATTTGTGACATCCGAGATTGATACACGGCGGCAGCTCAGGTGGCAGCGCAACAGCCGGCGCCGAAATTGGACAGCAAAGCGGCGGCAGTGGTCGCTATGAAAGCGCAAAAGAAAACGACAAAATGTTTCGCCAAATTGAGACTTCTGCAACTTCTGCACAGTAGTACATCAGTCTTGAGAGGGTGACAGCGAACATACGAAAGCCGTACGCACGACGCGCCAAACGATTTGGACTTCGTGACTCGAATTTCCACGAGCCAAATGTGCCGCTCGCTCGTTAGCGGGAACGGGCGAGTGACAAAATTTATGAAACGTGCCCTCGCACTTAACGGCAGATTGACAATTTTATCTTCATTGCGAAATCTTAATCAACGCGATAGTAGGCAGGTGAGAAAGGTGAAAATTGAACCGCTCATTGGAAGCCGTTTGAGTTCCGTGTGGCGGTGCCTCTTCACGACATTTTTGGGCGTATCGTAGTGCAAACAGTTGATTTATGCAAACACCCTGCGAAGTTTGTTATGTCGGTATTTTCAAACGGCATTTGAAAAGAAAAGACAAAGACAGTTTACATCCTGTCTGCAAACACATTCATCATACCGTCGGCCTGAAAAGAAATATTTTAGATGAAGCGTAAAACCGACGTGGGAAAGCAAAATGACGCAAAATCAATAAATATAGACAAACAATCCCACCTAAGTAAAATGTAACACACATAAAGAAGTGAAACAAGAGATCAAATAGAAGAAAATAAAATGCAAAATTTTTGCACATGTTTCAGAACTCTTTAGCTTTACTTTTCTGTAACGCTTAGCCATTAGTAAAAGCACTAATTAATATTATGATATAATTTTATCTATAAAAGACAAAAATATAAAGGGTCTTTGCCCCACGATACAATATACACCGCAAGTTCCTTTTATAATAGCGAATTAGAAGTCCTTAATAATTGCCCCACGGCACGGTGTAAGCCGCCGGTAAACATAATTATTTAACATCGCCCTACGTAGAAAAACCCCAATTTTGTCTTAATGGAATCTCACTAAACGTACGATGCGCGGTGCACGGTGTAATTTTCTCGGAAACCGCCGCAGAAACGTGAACTCTCTTGCGGAACCGTTCAAGATTAATTGAGCATGGCCAAGAAGAGAAGGAGACAACTTTAAAATACTGTCACAAAATACTAAGCCGTGACCAAAAACCGACCCGATACGGTCGCCGACATCGCACGTCTGGTCGACATGTAAGTGCTGCGTAGATGGGGCCGTTCACGGCCGCAAGTGCATAAAAGCAGCCCCCCCAAAAGCCTTCCACAACAAAAGCCTGTTCCGAGCCTGGGTTCCAGGAAAATTTTCACCATTAAAGTTCTCGCGATCCTGTGTGGCAGCGGCCAGGGATTACAAGTTTTCCACCGGTAAAATTATCGCGCAGCCCAGCGAGGCAGAGACGAACGCGTTTCCATTATAGACCATTCTATAATTCCATTAGCCTCCCGGGAAGTGGTGCCCCGTGGCATATCCAATCGCTTTCCATTCACCCTCCTGCCAGATTTTGGAACGACGACTCCTGGATGATGATAGATTTGGTCGCTAAAACCTTAAAACTTTTGCGCAAGTGGCATTGTTGTACGTGCCGTGGCGCCAGGTTCGGTTTGGTTTTGAATGAGAAGCTCGTGGCGGTTTTAAAATTTTCAGTTCGCATTATCCTTGTTCGGCCTCGCAGGGCAAAGCTTTTTATCACCCTCAGACACCCGGCGTTGGCAGGCGCGGGTCATCCGGTGGCCACAGGCGGAAAAATTAATCGACAAGACTTACGTTTTTATTCGCTCTTCCATCATTTCGGTTGGCTTTTCTGTTCCCGGCGGGGGGGTGCGGAAGGCACGCGCTTCGAGCCGATCGTTAATGCATGAACTGCATCAAGGAAATTTATGGTTTCATCATTCACTACCATTCGTAATGAGCCGTGGGAAGGGCGGCGCGCATTAGGAAGAGTGCTTTTTACAAAATAAGGCACGAAACCTTATCTTAGCGAAATGTTTAGCGAATGCTCCTAAATTATTCAATGTAATCGCCCAAGTACGGCCGGAGCCTTACCGGAAATTTTCCGGATGTCGGTCGGTTGGTGTTTGGCAAACAATACCGTTCAAAATCTGCGAAGTTACCAAATCACGCTGGGGTTCGGTTATGTTGTTCCAGTGTGCTTTCTGTTGTGAAGCAGTTTCATGCTCGTTCGCTGGGGAAGACTTATAATATTCACAAAATTTATGGACTCAGACCGCTAATTGTCTTCTCTAATTTATGATCGAGCTAATACGCCGCGTACGATTCGCCATTCGTATGGCTGCACTTAGCAATGCTGTGAATAGCCAAAGAGGCCTTTATGTGCTACGCCTCTGTTTAACAGCCACAACGTTAGGATAAATCATGATTCAGGAGATTGAATATTAATGACCAAGTATAAGAATGGATTGAATTTTCACCATATTGCAAAAGTTTGATGCACTGCATTGTGGTAACTGAATTTCAGCCACAGTTTCGCAATTCACAGTTTTCACAAAAATGAATTAATAAAAATAAATTTTAGCAGAATGGTCTTGAATCAAGTCAAACATCCGATCTTTCCAATATTCAAAGATTGTTGATGCGCAAATATAACGTTGTGTTCTGATATCATTTTTTTATCGGTAGTAAACCAAGAAACAATACACGCCCCTCCTATAACTTTGATCCTTGTTCCGAGGAATGGAGAACAGCGGAGGGGCATGATGGAACGTTGAAGTTTTATTTAATTAAGCGACCCGTAAAGACGGTCTTCTCGCTCGGAAGCCATTGGCAGGAGCACGGAAAGGTCTAACTCAACCTCGACCGACGACGGTGCTGCGTCCCCAACACCCCGCATCTTAATCAATGGGTCAAGATGAGTTTCGAGATGCTATTGAACGAGCACTGTTCACACATTGGCCCCCTCTGGAATGTGTTCAACTTTACTTCCGTTTTAACGTACCCTACCAGGATTAGAATACCATTACCAGGGCCAGGGCCATGAACCACATAAGAGCGCGGACCATAAGGAAATTTCGATCCATACGCAGGGTCCGTGCACCGAGCTCGGAACCGATGAGAATATGTGGACGAAAACAAAGCCTCGGCCTCGTTTCAAAGGAGCAGAAATGGAAGATTTATTCCTCTCGTACCCGGAATCGTAGCCATAAAAATGCCAAACCATTGATCCCACTTCCCTATGCATCCCTTTTCTCAGGAATGCTTCAACGTAACGCATAGCGTCTAATCTTGGGCACAGTTTTGAATTCCGACGCCAGAGGCTGTTGGTGACAATTATGGCGTGAGAGACGCTGGTACGCTGCTCTGTCAAGCGAAGCATAAAGAAGCCGTACAATTGCCACGCCGTCGTATTCATATATATGGTGGTAGCGTTTGTGGTAATGAAATTATCCAAGCCCCCGGGGGAGTGCGTTTACACAAGACGCAACAGCCCCGCCAGAGCGCCAGAGCGCTGAGTTGGAAGTCAAATCAATTTCTTGCCAGGCATTGCGCATCGCCGGGAACTAAACAACAATGAACGGAAGAGCCACACTTGACGCGATCTTTGGCACGGGGTGTTTATGTTGAGCCAGCGACGAGGTGGAGGAGAAATTTCATTATCAAAATCAATTGACGAAAGGTCACGCAATCAAAGATCAGATTCCCCTCGAGCATAGGTGGCCCCCTTTCGCTATCAACCCCAAATAGATTTTATGATGTTATTAAACAATCGGGAAATTGACGGCAGGAAATGAAGTTTTCTCATCCACACACTTATTGATGTTTGCGACGGGTGAACGGTCGTGTAGTCGAAATAAGCACATGCGAAAGGCTCACCAATTCAGAGTGAGCATAAATTTAATAAGTATTCCAGAAAAAAAGTGACGAATCCTTATTTGTAAACAGAACACATTATCAATGGTATGGAATGTTTCGAGCTACATAATGATTCACTCGAAATGGTAGGAACAAGTGGATTAGGAGCATCGAATGAATCAGTTTTAAACATTTTGCAGCAATGTAAAACCCGTCTGTTTTATCGAAATAAAATAAATGGTGAACCAACACAAGAAAACTGAACGACGGCGTGCATTTGCCCGAGCTCTGGGTCTGGCAAGCAAAGGTCTTACCCTAGTTAGTCAAGTATAATTAAGTTACTTATCAGCGAAGCCGCCCCCCGTGCCGGAAGCCTGTTCTGAAGGTTTGACTCACCACCGTCTGTTGGCGAACGAAGCTGATACTTTTTTTTTCTTCCGCCCCACTCTGGTTTGAGCCAAACACTAATTATTTCATCAGCGTCAGAAATGCGAGAGAGAATCGACGAACCAGATCGTGTTCGGAGCCTGACACATGACGCATTTTTGTGTTCTACCAGGCCATGAGCAAACGACCAAACGACGGTGGCAGCATGTATTTAAACAGCTGAACACTCGTCACCGACAGCTAAATTGTCGATTTTACAGGACTGTTCGAGGAACACCCCAAAGCAACGAATAACATGTTTGCCACCTCTAAAAATGAACTCGCTTATCGCGTCTGCTGTAGTTTTTTGTGTTTTAGGAAAATACCACTAAAAAGAGGCAGTTACTCAATTGCAACGAACGCGTAGTACTTGTACGTTAGGATCGCTGGCGGTACACCTTCTGAAAGGCTTGTCCATCCAATTGTGGTTTTGCAACAAACGATCAAAATGGGATAGAAAGCGGTTGAAGGTGAATTAAAAGCAGACTACCGCACTCTGGGTACAGATTCCGAACGAGACGACCCATTCGCGCCCGCTGTGTGGTGTCGCCAGCTTCTTTTGATCTTTGATGACACCAACAACAAACACACACACAGACTCAAAGCCACACTCAGGCCACATATTCTAACGCCCCGCTGGGGTTTTGGGTCTAACGCCTAGTCAATGGTATGAAAAAATATGTAAAAATGAACCATTACCAGACTGCAGGAACCGCTTGGCTATAGGGTTTATGTGCTCAACTAGCACCATGTTGCTGTGG
>NW_026454501.1:0-7897 GCF_943734635.1 Anopheles cruzii | reverse complement strand
CGAGAGGTGCTGTGGATGGAGGTGGCGGCGGGGAGCGGACGGGGGGGGTGGCTGGATCGGTGTGCGAAAGGCACAACACCACACACAGCTTCATCCGCCTTCGCCTTCGCGCGACTTTATATTTATATAAAGCGATCACGCGGCCACATAAACAAAGTACTCCCTTTACTCCCCCCCCAGCTCTCCAGCTTACCACAGCATGCCCCGCTAACACACCGACCCACCACCCTCCTGGAAGGCATTACCAGCCATCCACCCCACCAGCAACGCCGTGGCCGGGGCCGAGAACGTCGACGCGGTGCTGCGAGTTCCTGACGGAACGAAGACGATGGGATGTGACGGAACGGGGAGGCCGTGCGGTACCCCGAGTGTGCCCAGAGCGCGGACCCGGAGTAGTAGGTGGGGGGGTGGGGTGGGGGGGTTAACCGTACACAGCATTTCGGTGGATCCCGAGCGCGCGCGCTCGCGTTCGCGAATTGCGTGGCGGAAAGTGTGCCCCCCCGGTGGTGGTGGGAGAATCAGGAGCGGGAACGGGGGAGTCTGATTGAGGTAGGTCGGCGCGAATCGGCGAAAGTCACTCGTAGCCCCCCACGAACGAGCGAGAGAGAGCAGGAGAGAGAGCAAGAGAGAGAGACAGTCTCTCCGGACAGAGCACAAATCCCCATAATGCAATATAATAATAGTGTGTAGTGATAATCTCGTGAATTACCCCCCCCACCTACACCGCGCCGGACCCCCTCCACCCTCTTAGGTTCCTTATGCCTCGAGGAGGAGTGGGTGGGGTGGGGAGTAGATTTGCGGGAGGGAGAGAAAATTGCTAAATCGAACCGCGGTCCGGAGCCGCCTCGAAGCGCGCGCGCGCACGCAATTCCTTTTTAACGGGAGGAACCGGGGGGGGTGGAAGTGGGGATTGGGCAGCGTGTGGCACGCCAAATTCCTTCCGCCACACCGCAGCAGCGTGTGCGTGGCAACGGACACTCTGCACAACGCGCGCAACCGTTGACCTTCGGTAAACGCAACGCGCAGCAGCAGCGCGGGCGACGCAATGCGGGCGTCGTCGTTATCATCCGGCGGCGGTGGCGGGGGTGTTGGGGGCTTCGACTGCACGAAGAAGTAATAACGGTTTTTTGCGATACTCGGGACGCCCGCCTCACGCACCCCGGGGCCAACGGTTTGGAACCCTTTCCCCTGCCTTGCGAACGACGTTTTCAATTGATTTCCCCGAACATTGCCGCGCGCTGAGAGTGCGACGGAGGGGTAGGGGGGGGCCCCCGGCAGGGGATTGAAATAGGCGATTGCGGGGGTGGCTGCTGTTGCGGTACCGCCGGAAAGAATTACGGACCGAAGAACCTCATCCTGGCGCGCTCCGCGGAGTTACCGTTGCTGCGCTGCGCATACCGAAGGGTGATGCTGGGGGTCAGTGGTAGTGGTGTGTGGTTTCCCAAAAAGACGTGCTGTCGGTGGTCCAGAAGAGGGGGCGGGGGAGTGGGGGCAAAAATCATACCTGAATCGCACGCAAATTCCCCGGGTGGCTGTGAGGTGACCGCCCAAGATTGTGTGCAATCTGAGCCACCTACACCTCCACCTCTCTCTCTCACGCCCTCATCGATGGTGGCAAAACGAGAGAGAGAGAGCGCGGGGGGATGAGGGGAGGGTATGAAAAATTAATTTCCCAACCCATCTCGTTACTAACACCCTCGTCGCGCGAGCACAATCCCCCGCGAGAGATAGAGAGCAGGATCAGGAGCAGGAACTGGGGTGGAATGATCAATAATATGATCCTCAGCACCACCGGAGGAGGGGGGGGGGGGGGGGGGGGGGGGGGGGGGCGCGCCCCCCCGCGGGGAGCGGGGAGTGGCGGTGTGCCGAAAGGTGACAGTAGTGGCGCGCGCGGGTACGCAGTCACGGCGGCGGCTCCCGCCGTTGGCCGAATAACTCACCGTCTTAAAATGCCCAAGCTTTTGTCGGTGTGTCCGGTGCGCGCGGGGGTGGTGGTCACCGGGGGACGGTGGGGGCGGGCGAGAGCGAGGGTGACGGTGTGGCATGCCGTGCGCGCGCGCGCCGCACTCCGCACTACTTACTTCCTGGCGGTGGTGGCTTTAATTAATTGTCCTTCGTTCGTTCGTTTTCCACCAAGTTGGGCTCTTTGGTGGGTGGTGGCACGGGAAGGGATTTTATGCTGCCAGGATGCGGTGGGGGTGGCGCGGGGCTCGAGGCACTGGTATGGAGAGGCAGAGTGGGCGCTTCGAGTAGAGCTCTCGCGCGCAGCATAGAAAATAAAGTAGAGCATCGCTCTCTGTCTCTCTCTCTCTCTCTCTCGCTCTCGCTCTCCCCCGGAATGCCCCAGGCTCCGGGTGTGCGGGTGGAGGAGGAGGAGGAGGAGCGTTTCAAATGAACCGCACACGCTGCTGTCACGCACGGTCGCGGCGTTTTTTTGCGCACCGCACCGCGCGCATTTATTAAACAAATTGCGTCCATAAATAAGCCGATCCCCCCACCTCGTCGTGCCGGCACACCCCCCGGCGCAGTTGATGCTGGTGCGCACCACGAAGGCTCCTGTTACAACCACCCATCCAGCCACCCACACCAAAGCACCAAAGACCGCGAGCGCCTAAACGCCGTGTGTGCTCCCTTTTTTCCACGTTTTACCTTTGCGTGGCGCTGCCTTCCGGGATCATGTGTGGTAATGGGAGGCATGGACTCGCGGGGGACGACATGTGGTATGTGGCAATACTGGAAAGAATGGTCGCTGCCGACAAAAAGTGCGTAAAGTGCGGGGGCGGCGCACCATGCTAATATACGAACATAGTACAGAGTAAGCCCATACCAGACCATGGGTCTAATGGGTCTATTTTAGGTAGAGTCCACTACACAGTACAAAAGTCCTCGGCAACTGATGACTACGATGATCTACAGCTGACCCATTTGAGTCCCATCGGACGAACCCATGAGCCAATAGACAGTAGACAACAACCCATGACAGCTCCCCTAAAAACCATGTTGATTCCTCTTTCGGCTTCTATGCGATTCGATGCTTGAGGTCATTAAATGAGGTCACAGAATGTGTGCATAACAAAATTGCATTTGAAGCAGTAAGGATCAGAACATTCCAAACCGACACCACTGCACGACAGAGCGACTCATGACTCATTTTTATCGAGAACGAGAAGTATAGCGTGTTCCGGAAGGGCCGCGATTCTTTGCCGCGTTGGTAGAGGTAGAATTACATCTCAAACGTCTGGAGTCATGTCGACGCAGACGTCGTAAATATGCTAGACAATTAGTGTCGACCCAGCAAACCGAGCGAGTTCCAGACGGAGTTCCAAACGGAAGGTTGTTTTTCTTTCGCGTGAATGAACATGAACATTTCAAATGCAAAATGTGTGTCTCGGCCAATTCGTTTCGCTGCTCCGGTTTTAATGACCGAGCGGATCAGAAAAATTCCGAGACAGGCTTGTCACACTTTCCACTTGGTGTTAACCAGTGCGCATCCATGGTGCAATGTCCAGTCCAAGGGATTGTTGTGGATTGGATGGAGCTTCCTTCCTTGGGTAACTCCGGATCCGTAATGCAGACCTGGAGAAGCAGCAGTAATGAGGCAACAGCCAACTATTTTACAGCTAAGCCATAGAAAGGCTTATTTGGGGCCCCTTCAGGTCGAACACGGAGGAACCTCTGAACTGCGGTCAGAGCTACGTTTACGTGACACATCAAGAAACAATAGTTAGCGTAGGGGAAAGAAAAAGGCCTAGCTGTCCACCCGAAGCTCCCCGGAGACGGAGATATTATACACGACCTTGGTTAACATAACAGTGTGCCCAGCTGGCAAAGACTCCATTTGACTCTGTGTGTGTGTGTGTGTGTATGTATGTAAATTGTACCGCAATTCTATTGGTGCCGCAGCGCGGTTGAGAGCTAAACGTGGCGGATCGCCCCCGCTTCAGGTGGCGCACACACCGGCTACTTCCTCAACTAGCTCAACGGCAACACGAGAGCGAATTGCGGTACAATTTACATACATACACACACACACAGAGTCAAATGGAGTCTTTGCCAGCTGGGCACACTGTTATGTTAACCAAGGTCGTGTATAATATCTCCGTCTCCGGGGAGCTTCGGGTGGACAGCTAGGCCTTTTTCTTTCCCCTAAGCTAAGCTATTGTTTCTTGATGTGTCACGTAAACGTAGCTCTGACCGCAGTTCGCAGAGGTTCCTCCGCGTTCGACCTGAAGGGGCCCCAAATAGGCCTTTCTATGGCTTAGCTGTAAAATAGTTGGCTGTTGCTTCATTACTGCTGCTTCTCCAGGTCTGCATTACGGATCCGGAGTTACCCAAGGAAGGAAGCTCCATCCAATCCACAAAAATCCCTTGGACTGGACATTGCACCATGGATGCACTGGCCAACAGCAAGTGGAAAGTGTGACAAGCCTGTCTCGGAATTTGTCTGATCCGCTCGGTCATTAAAACCGGAGCAGCGATACGAATTGGCCGAGACACACATTTTGCATTTGAAATGTTCATGTTCATTCACGCGAAACAAAAACAACCTTCCGTTTGGAACTCCGTCTGGAACTCGCTCGGTTTACTGGGTCGACACTAAGTGTGTCTAGCATATTTACGACGTCTGCGTCGACATGACTCCAGACGTTTGAGATGTAATTCTACCTCTACCAACGCGACAAAGAATCGCGGCCCTTCCGGAACACGCGATACTTCTCGTTCTCGATAAAAATGAGTCATACGCTCTGTCGTGCAGTGGTGTCGGTTTGGAATGTTCTGATCCTTACTGCTTCAAATGCAGTTTTGTTATGCACACATTCTATGACCTCATTTAATGACCTCAAGCATCGAATCGCATAGAAGCCGAAAGAGGAATCAACATGGTTTTTAGGGGAGCTGCGTCATGGGTTGTTGTCTACTGTCTATTGGGTCATGGGTTCGTCCGATGGGACTCAAATGGGTCAGCTGTAGATCATCGTAGTGGGGTGGTGGTGTTCCATCAGTTGCCGAGGACTTTTCTACTGTGTAGTGGACTCTACCTAAAATAGACCCATTAGACCCATGGTCTGGTATGGGCTTACTCTGTACTATGTTCGTATATTAGCATGGTGCGCCGCCCCCGCACTTTACGCACTTTTTGTCGGCAGCGACCATTCTTTCCAGTATTGCTACATACCACATGTCGCCCCCAGAGTCCATGCCTCCCATTACCGCACATGATCCCGGAAGGCAGCGCCACGCAAAGGTAAAACGTGGAAAAAAGGGAGCACACACGGCGTTTAGGCGCTCGCGCTCTTTGGTGCTTTGGTGTGGGTGGCTGGATGGGTGGTTGTAACAGGAGCCTTCGTGGTGCGCACCAGCATCAACTGCGCTTGGGGGGGGTGTCCCGGCACGACGAGGTGGGGGGATCGGCTTATTTATGGACGCAATTTGTTTAATAAATGCGCGCGGTGCGGTGCGCAAAAAAACGCCGCGACCGTGCGTGACAGCAGCGTGTGCGGTTCATTTGAAACGCTCCTCCTCCTCCTCCTCCACCCGCACACCCGGAGCCTGGGGCATTCCGGGGGAGAGCGAGAGCGAGAGAGAGAGAGAGAGAGACAGAGAGCGATGCTCTACTTTATTTTCTATGCTGCGCGCGAGAGCTCTACTCGAAGCGCCCACTCTGCCTCTCCATACCAGTGCCTCGAGCCCCGCGCCACCCCCACCGCATCCTGGCAGCATAAAATCCCTTCCCGTGCCACCACCCACCAAAGAGCCCAACTTGGTGGAAAACGAACGAACGAAGGACAATTAATTAAAGCCACCACCGCCAGGAAGTAAGTAGTGCGGAGTGCGGCGCGCGCGCGCACGGCATGCCACACCGTCACCCTCGCTCTCGCCCGCCCCCACCGTCCCCCGGTGACCACCACCCCCGCGCGCACCGGACACACCGACAAAAGCTTGGGCATTTTAAGACGGTGAGTTATTCGGCCAACGGCGGGAGCCGCCGCCGTGACTGCGTACCCGCGCGCGCCACTACTGTCACCTTTCGGCACACCGCCACTCCCCGCTCCCCGCGGGGGGGCGCGCCCCCCCCCCCCCCCCCCCCCCCCCCCCCCTCCTCCGGTGGTGCTGAGGATCATATTATTGATCATTCCACCCCAGTTCCTGCTCCTGATCCTGCTCTCTATCTCTCGCGGGGGATTGTGCTCGCGCGACGAGGGTGTTAGTAACGAGATGGGTTGGGAAATTAATTTTTCATACCCTCCCCTCATCCCCCCGCGCTCTCTCTCTCTCGTTTTGCCACCATCGATGAGGGCGTGAGAGAGAGAGGTGGAGGTGTAGGTGGCTCAGATTGCACACAATCTTGGGCGGTCACCTCACAGCCACCCGGGGAATTTGCGTGCGATTCAGGTATGATTTTTGCCCCCACTCCCCCGCCCCCTCTTCTGGACCACCGACAGCACGTCTTTTTGGGAAACCACACACCACTACCACTGACCCCCAGCATCACCCTTCGGTATGCGCAGCGCAGCAACGGTAACTCCGCGGAGCGCGCCAGGATGAGGTTCTTCGGTCCGTAATTCTTTCCGGCGGTACCGCAACAGCAGCCACCCCCGCAATCGCCTATTTCAATCCCCTGCCGGGGGCCCCCCCCTACCCCTCCGTCGCACTCTCAGCGCGCGGCAATGTTCGGGGAAATCAATTGAAAACGTCGTTCGCAAGGCAGGGGAAAGGGTTCCAAACCGTTGGCCCCGGGGTGCGTGAGGCGGGCGTCCCGAGTATCGCAAAAAACCGTTATTACTTCTTCGTGCAGTCGAAGCCCCCAACACCCCCGCCACCGCCGCCGGATGATAACGACGACGCCCGCATTGCGTCGCCCGCGCTGCTGCTGCGCGTTGCGTTTACCGAAGGTCAACGGTTGCGCGCGTTGTGCAGAGTGTCCGTTGCCACGCACACGCTGCTGCGGTGTGGCGGAAGGAATTTGGCGTGCCACACGCTGCCCAATCCCCACTTCCACCCCCCCCGGTTCCTCCCGTTAAAAAGGAATTGCGTGCGCGCGCGCGCTTCGAGGCGGCTCCGGACCGCGGTTCGATTTAGCAATTTTCTCTCCCTCCCGCAAATCTACTCCCCACCCCACCCACTCCTCCTCGAGGCATAAGGAACCTAAGAGGGTGGAGGGGGTCCGGCGCGGTGTAGGTGGGGGGGGTAATTCACGAGATTATCACTACACACTATTATTATATTGCATTATGGGGATTTGTGCTCTGTCCGGAGAGACTGTCTCTCTCTCTTGCTCTCTCTCCTGCTCTCTCTCGCTCGTTCGTGGGGGGCTACGAGTGACTTTCGCCGATTCGCGCCGACCTACCTCAATCAGACTCCCCCGTTCCCGCTCCTGATTCTCCCACCACCACCGGGGGGGCACACTTTCCGCCACGCAATTCGCGAACGCGAGCGCGCGCGCTCGGGATCCACCGAAATGCTGTGTACGGTTAACCCCCCCACCCCACCCCCCCACCTACTACTCCGGGTCCGCGCTCTGGGCACACTCGGGGTACCGCACGGCCTCCCCGTTCCGTCACATCCCATCGTCTTCGTTCCGTCAGGAACTCGCAGCACCGCGTCGACGTTCTCGGCCCCGGCCACGGCGTTGCTGGTGGGGTGGATGGCTGGTAATGCCTTCCAGGAGGGTGGTGGGTCGGTGTGTTAGCGGGGCATGCTGTGGTAAGCTGGAGAGCTGGGGGGGGAGTAAAGGGAGTACTTTGTTTATGTGGCCGCGTGATCGCTTTATATAAATATAAAGTCGCGCGAAGGCGAAGGCGGATGAAGCTGTGTGTGGTGTTGTGCCTTTCGCACACCGATCCAGCCACCCCCCCCGTCCGCTCCCCGCCGCCACCTCCATCCACAGCACCTCTCG
>NW_026454500.1:0-7911 GCF_943734635.1 Anopheles cruzii | reverse complement strand
ATAGGGACAGCAGTGGAATATCCTTCAAGAAACTTTCAAATCAAGACGTGGTGCGGACGTGTGTGTGGCCACGGTTCAAAGTGATATCCATACTTTAGTATTCGTTTCGAAACTTCTTTGGTGAAATAACAGACGATGGTCTTGGAGTTCTTTTGCTAATTTAATGTTGCACGCTTTCTTCGCGTGACGTTGGATTTTAAGTCAAGTCTCCAGGGAAGCCATTTAAGGGGACATTTTACGACTTTAGCCACCAGCACACCACCCACAGTGCGGTACAATTACTTCCGTTCTTAGCGCTCTCTGTGGAGCTCATGGTTGGTTTTGCGGATTTCGACAGTTTCACCACAAATACTTGGTCATACACCTACAAAAAAAGATAGAAGGGAAATGTGCGAAGCGAAAGCGCAACAGAGCCGTCAATGCGCTTCCGGCATGACATTGGGCAGTAAAAAGTAATTAACTGACCGAATAAATTCCCAGAACACACGAACTCAACAGTCGTAAACACACGGACAGAGGATGACTCTGATCCACACCCCATCCGTGATGGTGAAATGTTGTGCATGCCATTGGAACAAGGTATTATCGCAATGTGTGTGAGCAACGGACATAATGGAATGGTCTCAGGACCGTTTCTGGACATTGAGCACACTTTAACCATCCTCGAAGCGCGTTTAGTTCAGTACAAAAATATCCTGCACAGCGGTGGCTCCCTCAAGGCTCAAACGGACCAACGATCGACGTCAATTTGCAGTCCTCTGGGGACTCGTATCTCAAACGCGACCCGCCCTTATGCGAAGGGAGCTGAAAGCGGCGCAAATGAGTGACAAATTCACATTGCGTGCGTAATGAGGTCGGCTAGATTCACGAATGGTCACGGGCCATGAACCAAGATTTGTACCGGAAAAGTAAAGGTGTGTCACAGGTTTAGTTGGGCCTTTTGAGCAAGTATTTGCCCCATGCCAGCGGCCATAGTACGAAGGACCATTTTCTTAGGTTTTTGTTTGTAAGATATTTTAATCCCTTCTGGCGATGGCAACGCAACTCTTGCAAGCGTACCAAAGTTGGTTCATTGGCATACCTTGATATTTGAATTTGAATATTTGAAATTGATTTGAACTTTTGTCGATGAGATGTTTTAACTTTTTTTAACTATAAATAGTATCGACAAACAATGCTTCAACAATACGGGCCACTTTTCTATAACCATCTCAGAACCAAGTTACAAGACTATCCTGAGTCTCATTAGGGCTATGCATCTAACAGAGAGTATTAAGTTTCTCTTTCCTGAAATGTTGTAAAGCGCCATAGGGCCTTGTATCTGGGCCTTCTAGGACTCATTACTATTACCCAAGTGATGAAAAAAACTCACACCAAGTTAATGAATAAACTAATGTGACGAATAAATTATACAACACTTCCCAAGACTGAAAATGTCTTTCGTACTGGTAAGGTTCAGGATCTTCCACGGTATGGCGTTCTTTTCAGCGGCTGGTTGATAATACGAATATTTACATTTAAATGTCAACCCAAGCAGTAGGTCGTTCTCATATCTACACCTCGAATTGTCCACCCCTTCACCTTAGTGGCTCTTTAAGAAAGGAAGTAGACGTTGATCCTTTTCCGTTTTGAGTTGCGGAAAGGAATTCAAAATTAGATCGCCAACGACCGAGGCGCCAACGACGTGGCCCACTCTCTGGGTGTGTGCATATCTTGGGAGCCCAAGTGGAGCGTAATTAGCATTAATTGGAATAAATTATTTTACCAGCTACACTGCAGACGATGAGTGCGAAAAAGCTGTAATTAATATCTTCGCCAAATGCCGTGCGCTGGAAGTCTTACCTTGCGATAAGACTAGACAAACACAACTATCTAACGCGGGTTCGCGAAGCAGTTTCTACGAAGAATCCCAATATCAGACTTGTGCTTCAAGTGGGTCGGCACAACAACGACAAACGAACGTCGCTGTCGTGGTGCGGACACGGTAGCAGCATAATCTCGAAACTTAACTGTGGAGCTTAAGATAGGGGGAGGATTACGCAACTGGAGCCTTAAAAATATTCTCACTCGGTATTTAATTCCGGAGAAGGATGAATCATCTAACAACGAAACACTCAATGCCCACAATCTTGGTGTTTGTCGAGTATTTGTGTGTTACCGTTGAACGATTTTTCCACTCTTTTGCTTTTCAATTCGAAATTAGTCCGATCCGGCTTCTTGTGGCCGCCTGAGAAAAACGTTCCGTAAATAATTAATCACGATCAACATATTTATTTCTCGCATCGCCTCGATAGCAGCGCGTCAGGTGGACTTTCGCCAGCACCGAAGATCAGAAGGACACCTTCACAGCACTAGGCAATTATTGCGTCTGTACGCGTTTTGATGAAGAAGAAGCGCCACCGAATTGAATCATTCCTTCCTTTGTCGGCCCTTTCTGCAATGTTGCCGGTCACCAGCATAAGACGAGAAGCGAAAAAAGGGATCGTGGGTAGGTAAGCAGGACAAGCTCTCACGTCGCCCCCATATTATTTTTTTAGCCGCTATTTGCTTCCCATTTCTTAAACGGCCACTTCCGGGGTTATCGAGTTCCGGGCGGAGAGAGCGTGAAAATATTTCCCCATTCTGCAGAAGAGTCTTCTTCTAAGTGCATGAATGTTTAGGTACGAAGATGAAAGCTACGTTTCATTTACCACCAACGCTGTTGGCTATAAACGTTCAAACTGTCCAATGCTTGGCGCTGCACTGAGTGCTGAACACCCGCGTTTGACGGACAAAATTACATTAGCCGACCAACCATTCGTGCTACGCCCCAAGCAGCGAGGACATGAAAGTATGGAAAGATAAGTAAAAAAGAAAATAATGGAACAAGCATAAGAGCGGGTTGATGCGGGTGTGTGTGATGCACATTCCGGTCACGTAGCATTCTTTTTCAAACAATAATTTGTGCATTTCCAGCTCGTCTTCGGAAACCATTCCGAGCCTAGACGAACCCGGAAACCCCTACAGGAAGCCACACACAGCCAAGCACATCCTATTTTCGTACACCGGCAACCGTACTAGGCCTATGTGATAGCTGGGCCAGTCCGGGCCTCCAATGGGCGATTTAAAAAACTCAGCATCCCTCGTAGATTCAAACGAAACGCCAAGCGAGAGAATACTCCCCAGTATGGCCAGCAGTCAAAAAAATTCACGTAGCTCCGGCGTGGCACGAACTCAAGACAGACCTGCTTCCTTCCACGCACGTTACGTGATCGTTCAGAAGGTAGTCCCAATTCGTCCAACTGGTAGACATCCCCGCAAATCGTGGAGCAGCAAAAATATATTATTGACATTTTCTGTTCATCAAAAATTTAACGAAGTTTGCGCTTCGCTTCGGTTTTCTTCCGCCGGCCATTAGGACGAAAAGTTGGACTTCGTGTAAAAGGGCAGTCTGCACAAACATGGAACCGTACTATGGACCAGAACGATCCTGCAGCACTGTAAAAGAATTATTATAGCTCTCCAGGGATGGCCGGCCAGCGGTGGATTATCGTATGGAATCCTAACCCTTGTTAGCCCTCGTTCGAGTCAGTTTTTAGTTTTGGTTCATTGATTGTTTACGGCCTCTCATCACACACAAAGAAAACCTGGACACCCTTCGGATTAGTAAAATGCAAATTCATAACCCTCCAAACGGAAATTGATTGGAAAATGAAATGATTTGCAAATGTGCAGTGTTGCTGAAGAGTTTCAAACAGTTTGAAACGTCATCAGGTGGTTAGAATTTCAAAGATACGGACACAATTTATGTCTTTTAAGTTTTTTTTATGTTGCACAGAAAAGTTACATTATCATTAAACATTAAACTTTAGCGTACAGCCATAATTAATAGAGCCATTTGTAAGTTTTTGAATGATTTAAACATTCATTAAAACATATTTAAATTTAAAGTTTAAAACTCTCATAAATAAAACATTGATGTTTGAATGAGCATAGGAATGTTAGTATGTATTGTTGTATTGTTAGTTAAAGAAAGTGTTGCATTCGTGGATTACATTGTTAGGACCCACTTGCCGTGGAGGCTTGAATGAGTTTATCCATTTGAGCAGCGTACCAGATCACCGAGAAGAATGTAAATTAATTAAAGCTAAACCTTCTTTATGAGCGAAAGCAGGAACCGCACGTGAGTTTTCCAATCACCCGTAGGTATTCGGAGCCGTCACGCGACGTTCCGGGCGGTCCTGATACAGGGTTCTGTGGCAAACGAGTAACACCAGCAGCCGGTGCGAAGAATGTTAATAAATTACCGAACGTCTGCTAAATTAGTTTGAAACATGTCGACAACGACTCAGCGCCTGCTGGAAAAAAGGTGTTAAGATGATATCGCCTGAGATTGTAGAGCGTGAAAATTAAATTACACCCATCCTGGGCGCGACGGGTGAAATCTGTGTTCCATTTTGTTGTGGCAGAAGGAGAATTGTTGGTTGTGCTGCACCAAGAAATCGCAATAATGAATTTGCTATGGAAAATTAGAGAAACTCCAATTCTTAATGTTTACTCCATTTTCTTGGGCACTTCGACACTGAACGCTGCCCCGATTGCGTTTGCGACAGATTGCGACTGAGTGAGACACAAAGAAAGAGAGAAAAATAGGAAAGAACTCTGCAAATGCGGAAACTCCAATAAATCTTGTTTCTCGCAGGAGTGCCGTTGGGAAACTTTTTTCTCTCCACGGTCCTGTGTACCCTTTCGCAAACCATGTTGATGGTGGCGGGATTGTGAACTATTTATTTCTTGGTACCTACGAACTAGAAACAACAAGGTATGTGGCTTTCAACAGTTCTTCCCGAAGCCACTCTTCATTTGCAAAGTAAACTACAACCACCATCCTGGGCCTTTCCAACAGATAGTTCTTCTAAAAGTTTCACACTTTCTCTGGGGCACCTGCAACTCCTAGAGTTGACCTTCTCGTTTCCCATTCGCTAACCTTTGTGAAACACCAACACGGAGCTTGGTCCTTCCGGTGGCGATCTTCGCTTACCTTTCGCGGCGATGTCAAGTGGAGTGACTCTTGCTTGGTCCCCTGGAGGACAGAACCTGTTCCTTTGGAACATACCGGGTGTTACGCTATTTGTAGCCGCGAGCATTCCGTGGGGTGTGTTGAATTTAATTAAAATATATTGCACGCCATTTATCAATCTTTCAGCGTTGTTGTTGCGTCTAGCATGTAGCGCACCAGGCGCTACTCTTCTTTCTCTAGGTTCCGCTAGATGAGAGGCACGGTGAGTTTTGAAGTATCTTTAACAGATAAAAACAGTCTCTCAACACTCTTTTAGGAGGATTTGGGATCGGCAAATGAACCATTTCTTCAATGAGGCCCCATTAAGCTACACGCAACCAGGTTGGCTGTTTGTCTAGGATCTATGATTAATATGCTCGCGCTCCCGAGGACTGGTTGGCTTCTACTGGCAAACAGAGCCTCCTGACTTCATAAAATAAACAGTATAATCCAGTTAATCCGCTTGTAAATCTACTCCATCGGCTTTATATCTACCATGCTGAGGATTTCCACCCAAACGACCAAATTCAATTTATTACCACCCTGTTTGGTCTGTTTATGGCGGAGTAGAATATCCCCAAAAGATGTTGGAAATTGATACATGAAACAATAAATTTATGTACCAAAACGATAGCCGTTTGTTGAAATCCACACAACGTAGCAATAGACGCAAAATAGCGACGACATATAAGGTTGGGGAAAAAGTAATCCATTGTTTTTGGGTGAAATTCAAAACATTATTTAAGATACTTCCGATGGTCCGATTTACGTCAAATATGTACCGTTTTGTTGGAAAATTGGTTGTCTTTTCAAAGGTAGGCTGGTAATGTCTCTTTTGTAAAAGGCTTAGTCGTTATTGACGAAAAACTGGAGCAATCCATTTTCACAACCCTTTTTTGATCTCAGTTTTTCATCACTCAGGAAATTTTGTAATGCGGGAAAAATGTGTCATTCGCTTAGTGCAAGATCCGGACTATACGGTGGATGCATTAAAACATCCCAAACAAAATCTCGGCCTTTCTGGTGAATCACCAAAGACGTGCGTGACATTTCGTTTTCCTAATGGAACACAAAACCTCTTCCGTTGGCCGATTCTGGTCGTTTCTGGGCAATTGCTAGCTTTGAACGGTGCAGTTATTGATAGTAGAGATCTGAAATTTAGTGTTTGGCTCCACGGGAGCAACTCATAATAAACGATTCCTTTCGAGTCCCACCATATACCCAGTAGAATCTTCTTGGCCGTTAGTCCTAGTTTGGCTTCCAGTTGAGCTCCTTCACCGCGCTTAGACCACGATTATTTTCACACAGTATTGTCGTATGTATCCCATTTCTCATCCCCAGTACCTATCCGTTTAAGAAATGGTTCGTTTTCATTCCGTTTAGCCAAAACTTCGCCGATGGAGATTCGAGCCATCATGTTTTTTGGTGTAAATAGGGTGGCACCCAAACATCGAGCTTCTTTCTAAATCCAGCTTTGCGCAAATGGCTTAAAACTATTTGATAGTTAATCTTCAGCTCCTGACCGATGCTCTGACTACTAACATGCTGATCAACTTTGATTATTTCTGTGATTTTATCGACATTTTCGTTGACCTATCTGCCCAGGCTTTAACATAAAATAAAACTGAATACGGTCAACAAAGACAAAATTTAACGTAGCTAGCTATTAGAGCATCGGCACAATGAACACCATGCAAAATTTCAGCGGCCTAGCTTAAAATTTCGCCTTTATCGGACAAAAATTGTAAAATATACCCAATTTTTTCTTTGGTGACTTCCATTGTTTACACCCTATAACTCACAAATGAATGGAACAAACAATAAACAGTGAAAGCATCTATTTAAGTGTGAAGTATCAGCTTTAAAACAAGCCTAAATTTAAAACTGTACGATCGATACTTCACGAGATATCGATCACTAAAGTCATCTACCGAGAAAATAATGGATTACTTTTTCCCCAGCCTGATATTTCAATCTTTTTAGCTCTTCGACATCGGCAACGTCAGTCGGTGCACTAAAATGGCATTCCAATTAATCCAGCAATCGTTTCACTTACTTACTTACTTACAGGTCCTGTGTCCGCCGTCTTATCGGCGCGACAATAGGGATGAAGTTAAATTTCTCCACTGCTGACGGTTACCCGCTATCGCCTTTACCTGGCGCCAGGAAAGGTTTCCGTCAGCAGCCCGGATGTCGTCGGCCAGGCTTCGCCGCCAAGAGCCTCTGGGCCTGCCCCTCCTCCGTTGCCCTTGCGGGTTCCAGTCCAGTACCTCCCTGCAGATCTCGTTTGCTCCTCTTCGCAGGGTATGTCCGATCCACCTCCACCTGCGCTCCCGGATTTCAATCTCAATCAGTCGCTGCTGGCATCGACGGTGGAGTTCCTCGTTGGATATCCAACTGTTAGGCCACCATGCCCGAATGATGTATCGCAGGCAGCGGTTGACGAAGACTTGCAGTTTTTGCGTTATTTCTGTGGATACGCACCACGTCTCACAGGCGTATAGCAACACAGATTTAACGTTAGAGTTAAATATCCGGGTCTTGGTGTGCAGAGTGATCTGATTTGAGCGCCAGATATTTCGAAGACCTGCAAATGCACCCCTGGCCTTCCTGATCCGCATGGCTATATCTTTCTTGGTACCTCCATCAGGCGTTGTCTGGCTACCAAGATATTGAAAGGTTTCCACCTGCTCAACTTGTTGGCTCGCTACTGTGAGGCTGGAGGGGTTGTCAGCGTTCACTACCATTGACTTAGTTTTCGCAACATTCACTGTTAAACCTGCCGCCTTAGAGCAGTTGGTGAGGTCATCAAGTTTGCTCTGCATGTCAGTTCGACGTTGCGAGAGCAAAACAATGTCGTCGGCTAGGTCGAG
>NW_026454499.1:0-7914 GCF_943734635.1 Anopheles cruzii | reverse complement strand
GAGAGTCCAGGCTGGAGAGGTGGATGCAGGTGGGTCGGGTCGCTTCATCCCCCCTCACTTACAGGTGCTTGCGGATCGTCTTGAAGAGACAATCCGCAAGCTGGTACGATCTACAGGCTAATAGGTGGGTCTTCCTACCCTAACCCGTCCCGTTTGGAGTCCCTACTTAGGTAATGGTTTGACCCATTCCTTCCTATGCTTCGCGGACGGGGTTTTTGTCGTCGAGGTAAACGGTTTTTCTGCCTGTAATTAGCTTCCAAGATCATACCCTCTCTATTCGTGTTGCGATTGAATCGCTTCTTCTGAATGGATCGCGGCGCTTTTGGTTTGGGTTTTTACTTGTTTGCTTGCTCCTTGTGTTATAACATAGGATTATCGTTTCATCTCATATTGGTAATCAATGCAATGCGTATTATTATTTAATCGTAATTATTCTTTAGTGAAACACGTTCTCTCTCTCTCCTGCTGTTAATGTTCCTCTCCCGTTCGCGCTCTCTCACTCTCTCTTGCTATCTATTACTTTGCGCGTGGGCTGAACTTCTGCTTCTTTACTTTTGGCCCTCACTTTTCTACGACGTTTTTCTCCACTTTCCTCGTGGTCACCGTACGGTTTCAACTAAAACACACATATTTTCTTCGTACGCATCTAAACCCAAACGCGGTATTGCGATCTAGATTAATTGTGGCCCCTCGCTGGGCTTGCTATCGCGCCTGGTAATATGCCTAGTAATATGGTAATATGATAAGTAGTGATAAGCAAGTAATATAGTAATGTAGTAAGGTAATAAGTAGGAATAAGTGGGTAATATGGGAATATAGTAATGTAATAGGTAAGAAAAAAGAGGTTAATATGGTAATATTCTAAGTAGTAATAAGTAGGTATACCACCGCCTTATCGATGAATAGCATTGTACCACTGATGTCGAGCTATCAACTATGCGATTCCCACTGGTGGAGTCAACTGATGGCTCTGCGCGGCTTCGTATTGGGTTGTAACGTCTGTTGCGGGCGGTGGCCCCTTTTTTTCAAGTTGTCCTCTGCTATGATCGGATTAATGGATGGACACCCGGTAGAGATGTTTAGGCGGGTGTGGTTGCGAAGAGGGCACCACCTGGCGTTTTCCAGGCGCTGTCCCTTTTGCCGGTCCGTGGGGCTCGGCCTTGGATTTCTCTGCTGCCGTAGTGAAACTGTCCTTAGTAGGCTTTGGATCCTTTTTATGGCCTATGGGCTCGGCTACCGGGTCGCGACGTTCCTTGGTTAGTTCTTCCACTTTCGCTGTGTCGGGTTTTGGGTCCGATCGATGGATGTGCCGTTCTGCTTGGGCTGTGACTGGGGGGTCCTGTTCGAGAACTGGGGATCGTCGCTTTGGCTTTTTCCAGGTTGCAATTTATGTTGGCCCGGCAACGCACTAACAGGATCAAAAACGCAATGCCCAGTACGATCGGTGCGGTAAACCATGGGTGCTCGAGTGGGGCATAAAGGACGTTCTCGAGCCTGGGTCTGTCTTGCTCTAGATCCATCACGTCCACAGCATGCTGCAAGAGCATTTCCTGTGTCAGGAATGGTTCCAGGCTGGTGTTGAGGCTGGGCACCGTTTCCCATGCTATCGCCTTTTCGGCCGTTAAGCCCGACACATTCCATCTGGCCGATGGTTCGAGAGCCGTCTCATTACCGGTGCCGATTGCGAAGTATGTTGATTATATAGAAAGAAAGGATAATGATTAGCTTGGTTCCTGAGAGTTTGAGGTCCAACGGTGTGCAACTCCCCTTTCGCCCTGGAATATGGATGACCTGAAGCTGTTACGAGCATTTCCGCACGTACACTTCCTGGCCATGCTAACTTTTCAGTCTTCCCCTCCCCACTTTCCTTCTTTGTCATCTCATCCCTTACCTCAGTCTCTCTATCATCCCTTCCTTAAATTATAATCGTTATTTTCAGACCGTGCTGAGACGATTAGTCATAGAATCTTTTGGTTCTATTTACGTGCACCTTTTCGTGTCTATTACCGTTCTTTATCAACACGGTTTGCTCGCTGGGTATATCTATCACGGTGTATGGGCCTTTCCAAGTACTTTGTAGTTTCTGGCCCACCCCCATCGGATTGGCTTGGACCAATACTTTATCTCCCCACATTGGTACCCATTCGTTGGTTCCCTTATCGTATGATTCCTTCCGCTTTTCCTTTGATCCCCACAAGTTCGCTCTTGCTATTTCGTGGAGATGCTTAAAAACGTTTCTCATTTCTATCACATATGTATGATAATTTGCCTCTACTATTTCTCCCTTGTGTATTGACGTTGGGAGGTTGGCGTCGTTACCGAACATGAGTTCGTAGGGGGTGAACTTTGTTGATGAGTTAACTGTGGTGTTATATTCTAGACAGAAAAACGGGACGTGTTGGTCCCATGCATACGGATTCCCCGCTACGTATTGCCTCAGGTATGTTTTTAGCTCCCGATTAGCTCGCTCTACCAAATTGGCTTGAGGGTGGTAAGCGCTAGTGTTGATCTTTTTTATTTTGAAGATCTTGCATAAACTCTTCATGAGCTGACTCATGAAGTTGGTGCCTTGGTCCGTGACCAATTCTTCTGGCACTCCGAATAAGCATATGAATTTTGTAACGAACGTGTCCGCCACCGTGGTAGCCTCCTGGTTTTCCATCGGGGCCACCACTAGAAATCGGGAAAGGTCGTCTTGGATTACTAGCCCGTATCTATTCCCTTTCTCCGTTTCGGGGAGTACCACAATGTCCATGAAGACCTTTTCGAGAGGCCTTGAGGCTGTGCTAGTTATTTTCATCGGTATTCTGTTGTATTTACATATCTTATTCTTCTGACATGACTCACATTTCCTTACATATTCGTCAATGTCATTTCGCATGGTTTTCCAATGGTAAAGGGCAGCGATCTTCGTTCGCATTCGCTTTGATCCCTCGTGGCCACCAATGGGTGCATCATGGAATTCTCTTAGCACTACTGGTACTTCATGGGGTGCCACTTCTATGCGTTCGGCGCTCGCATTGTAAAGGGAGAACTTGAGATCATGTTGTTGTCCCAGGAACTGAACCATTTCAAAGATTTCGAATTGTTTTATCCTTTTAAATGATAGGATTGGTATCTCTTGCTTCACGTCTGCTACGTCCACCAATTTGTTTATGCAACGTTTCCACCGTTCGAGGAACAGTTCGCTGTTTATGATGGATTTATTTTTCCCTTCCACTACTACCCCCATGATTCTGGCCTCGGGGATGTGAATCACATTCTGCGATGTGTAATCCTTCAATCCGTGTGGCGGTACCCAGAGTTTGGAGATCTCATTATTGATGGATCTACTGTTCAGAATTAAAACTCGGTACCGTGAAGGGTCATCGACGAGCTTTTTTGTGAACCTGATTTTTCTTACATCCAGCTCCCCGTTCGTTCGTGCGAGGCGGAATTGCTCATTCAGTTCGCTGGCTGTAACGTCTTCGTCCGGATCGGATATTAAATCATCCGGCAAATCCATTATGTCCCTTAGATGTTGATCGGGGTCCGTAGGCGGTCCCTGTTTGTCCGTGGCCTGAGCTGAACCTGTTGGCCCTTGCATTTTCGTGGCTTGCAATCGCGTGGTTATTCCGACCATAGGTGCTTCGGCCGCTGCTTCGTCGTAATCTTTCTGTTGGTCAGAGCCTGGTATGCGTGACAAAAAGTCGGCTACCACGTTTTCACAGCCCTGCTTATAACGGATGTCGCACTCCACACCTTGCAATTTGAGCCTCAGGCGTGTCAACGTCGGGGATGTTTCTTTTAATTTCCAGATGGAAACCAGTGGACGGTGATCGGTATATACTATGAACCTTTTTCCATATACGTAATGTCGGAAATGTTGAGCTGTCCAAACAATTGCCAATAGTTCCTTCTCGATGATGTGATACCGAGTTTCCGCGGCTATTAATGCGCGGCTTGCAAAAGCCACCGGGCGATTCATGGTCTTCTCATTTGACAATACGGCGCCAATTGCGTAATTGCTCGCATCCGTAGTCAGAACGAATGTGTCATCGTAGTTGGGGCGTACCAACAGGGGTTCGCTTACCAATGCTGCCTTGAGAGCTTCGAACGCTTTCTGACACTCAGGTGTCCACTTGAATTTGACGCCCTTTTTGAGCAAGTCATTCAGTGGTTTCCTCAGATTCGCAACACCATGGATAAATTTCGCGTAAAAATTTACCGTGCCTAATACCGAACGTACCTGTCTAACTGTGGTTGGTGGCTTTAGCCCCGATATTTTACTTAGGTTTTCTTTTAGCGGCCTTATGCCGTGCTTATCTATATGGTGGCCTAAATATTGAATCTCTTCGCGCATGATTTGGCACTTTTTCGGTTCGAGGCGTAAATTGTGCTTTCGCAAACCGGCCAATACCTTTTCCAAGTGTGCGTTATGTTCTTCTACGGTTCTCCCGTACACGATAATATCGTCCAGATAGACTACTGCTCTGACATTTGGGATTTCGTATAGCACCGTGTTCATTAATTTTTGAAACGTCGAGGGACTATTCCGGAGACCCATTGGCATCCGTAGGTATTCGTAATGTCCGGATGGCGTCGAAAAGGCCGTTTTTGCAGCGTCGCCTGGGTCTATGGGGACTTGCCAGAAACCGGATTTAAGGTCTAGTGTGGAAAAGAACCTACTGTCCCCGAGAGTGTCCAAAATTTCGTCGATGTATGGTATAGGGTACACGAAAGGTTTCGTGATAGTGTTTAAATCACGAAAATCTACCACGATTCGGTAACGCTGATTTCCATCGGCGTCTAATTTCTTTGGGAGGCACAATACAGGTGCGTTCCATGGACTTTTGCTGTGTCGTATTACTCCATGCGCTAGCATTTCATCAATCTGTTCTTTCAAATGGGCTTTGGTTTTCTCGGCGAAACGATATTGTCGCTTAACGATAGGCGTGTTGCTGGTCGTCTCTATTTCATGTACGGCCGCACCTGTGTAAGTGAATTCGTCACCCTCTATGAAAAATACTTCGTCGTAACGAAGTAACATTGGCTCGATCCTCTTCTGTTGTCCTGCGAGTTTTAGCAGCTCTAGTAGCTGCATCTGTCGCCGATCGGGATCCAATTTCTTGATATCTCGATATTCCACCAAATCTACGTCCAGGTTGTTATCCAAGTTTATCTCGCGGTAATCTTCTTCCTCCTCTTCTCTCTCGTAAAATTCCACGGCTTGGTGGTCCCTACCTTCTTGTGATTCAACATGAAGCGGCGCTTTTGGGTCGCTGGTTGTGGGCATCAGACCATAATGTAACGCCATCCCCTGACGTGCCTTGTTGGCTTCGTCCTCAGTTATCCTTATTTCTGTGGGATTTTGATTGGACGTTTCCTTACTATCTTCTTGCGGATGTAGGGTCATAAGTCCGTCTTTGTAGTTAATATCCACGGCATATTGGTGAAGGAAATCGGCTCCTAATAGTCCCGGCAGTGCAAGTTCTTGCACTAAATGGAAAACTGTTGGGAAATTAACACCTCCGATATCTAGTTCGATTCGGCAGGTCCCAAGGGTTTCGATTATTCTTCCGCTAATCCCGGCTAACTGCGTAATTGCGTTAGTATTGATTTCATTTACGCCCATGCTCATAGCTTCTTTCCGGCGCAGTAAATTTACTGAGGCGCCGGTGTCGAGCATGAAGAGTATGGGTTCGGGTTCACCCCGAATGGTTTTCAACCTTATGCCGACAAGACCAGTTCCTATGCTTTCTAAATTTTTCTTAACGGGACCCACATCCTCCTTTTTATAGCTTTGTTGGATGGCGCTGTTCACGCTTACGTCTGGCGTGTCACTTTTCATCGCCTTGCCCCCCTCACCGAGCGTTATCCCTTTGTGCGCTCCAATTGTTTCACCCTTTTCTTCCTTCTTCTCGCTCTGGGAACCTCGATCGTCAGTACGTTCACGTAAGCTCCCTACTGCAAGTTTTTTGATTTCGGAGTATCGTTTGTTTGGCCAGGACGTGGCGCATGTGTACGATTGTTACTCGAGTGATTTTGATAACTCGTATTCTCTTGGCCCCATGGCCCTCGATGTTCGACTCGACCATTGCCCTCGTTGCCCCATTGCTCTCGTTGTGCGACTCGACCATGGCCTTCGTTGCTTGGCTTTTGGTCAAAGTGTTCATACTTTTGTTGGTTATGGTGTTTCTTGAATGACTTCTGGTGGTTATGATGATTTTTCCCGTTGTGTTGATTCGCGTAACCGTAGTTATAACCGCCGGGTTGTGTGTCGCAGAGACCGTAACCGTAACCGCCGTAATTGCTGTACGGTTCGGGGCCCCGATACTGTTCCCCATAGCGGGGGTCGTATCCGCCTAGTGGGGCGGAATAGCGATCATATCCGGGATAGCGATCATATCCGAGTGGGGCCGGATAGCGATTGTACCCGCCACGTGGGGCCGGGCTCTGGTCTCGGCCATATGGGCCGTACCCATTAACCGGGGCCGGACCATGGTGGTCTGGCCCGTATCCCCAAGGCTGGCTCCCCCGAGGAGGGCCCTGTTCTCGATTTCCCCATCCCTGGGTCATATACCCCCAATTAGGAGCATTAGGAGCAAGATTTTCGTCGCCTTCCGTAATCCGCAAACGGCGGGCCGCATCGGTGACGCGATCGGCACTGTCGTGCACCTCTTCGAGATACTCCATAAGGGTCTCGAGGTCCATCGTCTTGTGGATGAGTGCCATTGTTTTCAAGTTTTCTTCCCTTAATCCTGCTACGAAATGGTGCTTTAAGTGTCGCAGAGCGTATGGTTGCTCGCTGTCGGGGGCATGCGATGCTATCCACTCGAGCATGGTTCTCGTTCTTTCTCTATATTTCTTTAAGGTTTCGTGGGTCCTTTGTGCCAAAGTCTCAATTCTGTGGAAAACGGATTCCATACTATAGTGATCCCCGAATTCCTTGGCAAGGAGCAACTTCATTTCCTCCCACGTGTCCGCTTTAATGCGGTGGAAATGGCTCACTGCATCGCCTTTCATTTTTGCAAGCACGATGTCTAGCAAATCGTCCTCGTCTAAACCGCGAGCTTGTACGCGGTCCACCTGCCTTATGAAAAGCTCCAGCTCATCGGCCTTTCCACGGAACTCTGGGATGAGTCCCATGGCTCGCTCAATTGGCATGTTCTTCGGTTCGCTCATCTTGAGCTCCGAGAAGGTTTTGTCTAAGGCCAGGCTGTCGCGCACAATGTCCTTCTTAAACTGGCGGAAATACTGCCGATAGGCGGAATGCGGTTCCGCGGAGTCAGTCAGTTCCGGCGGAATGAGTTCCGCGCTTTGCCAGTACGTGCGAGTGTCTCGTGCGAATGTCCCGTTGGCAGGTTCCGTTCCCCCCTCTCTTACTTCTGGGCTTACCGCCTGAGGGCTGCTGCAGGTGATCGCAGGCGAACCGTCAGGGAGATGCACGTTTCCCACACTAGCTGCCCTTGCTGTGGCCGTCTGGCTTCTCAGCGTACGGTCAGTCATTCATATGCAAATATAGCCAATACCCCTCTCACTTAACTTAACTGAACTTAACACTAGAAGCCCCTCACTCACTTGTTATACTTGTGAAAAATAATGCGGAAAGTATTTGTTTTCTCACTTACCTGCTTTCCTTTCGTACTTACCATACGATTGTGAGTGCGGAACCGATCCTTGACATCCTTGTTGATGATCCCTGATTCCTGAACAGTCACGGTCACAAACGGCGGCTCTTCTCAACTGCAAAGTTCTTGTACTATCGTTGCACAAACACAAAAAAACTTCACACAAAACAAAACAAAAAGCACTGTGCCGAGTTCATTATCCACCGGATAACTACTTATCGACACGAGGTTATCACCGTCCTGTCACGGTCGCCAGATGCAACGGCCCGGAGGCTGTGCAATCGTGAGTTGTGCCCAGATTATA
>NW_026454498.1:0-7929 GCF_943734635.1 Anopheles cruzii | reverse complement strand
CGAGAGGTGCTGTGGATGGAGGTGGCGGCGGGGAGCGGACGGGGGGGTGGCTGGATCGGTGTGCGAAAGGCACAACACCACACACAGCTTCATCCGCCTTCGCCTTCGCGCGACTTTATATTTATATAAAGCGATCACGCGGCCACATAAACAAAGTACTCCCTTTACTCCCCCCCCAGCTCTCCAGCTTACCACAGCATGCCCCGCTAACACACCGACCCACCACCCTCCTGGAAGGCATTACCAGCCATCCACCCCACCAGCAACGCCGTGGCCGGGGCCGAGAACGTCGACGCGGTGCTGCGAGTTCCTGACGGAACGAAGACGATGGGATGTGACGGAACGGGGAGGCCGTGCGGTACCCCGAGTGTGCCCAGAGCGCGGACCCGGAGTAGTAGGTGGGGGGGGTGGGGTGGGGGGGTTAACCGTACACAGCATTTCGGTGGATCCCGAGCGCGCGCGCTCGCGTTCGCGAATTGCGTGGCGGAAAGTGTGCCCCCCGGTGGTGGTGGGAGAATCAGGAGCGGGAACGGGGGAGTCTGATTGAGGTAGGTCGGCGCGAATCGGCGAAAGTCACTCGTAGCCCCCCACGAACGAGCGAGAGAGAGCAGGAGAGAGAGCAAGAGAGAGAGACAGTCTCTCCGGACAGAGCACAAATCCCCATAATGCAATATAATAATAGTGTGTAGTGATAATCTCGTGAATTACCCCCCCACCTACACCGCGCCGGACCCCCTCCACCCTCTTAGGTTCCTTATGCCTCGAGGAGGAGTGGGTGGGGTGGGGAGTAGATTTGCGGGAGGGAGAGAAAATTGCTAAATCGAACCGCGGTCCGAAGCCGGACCGGAGCCGCCTCGAAGCGCGCGCGCGCACGCAATTCCTTTTTAACGGGAGGAAGCGGGGGGATGGAAGTGAGGATTGGGCAGCGTGTGGCACGCCAAATTCCTTCCGCCACACCGCAGCAGCGTGTGCGTGGCAACGGACACTCTGCACAACGCGCGCAACCGTTGACCTTCGGTAAACGCAACGCGCAGCAGCAGCGCGGGCGACGCAATGCGGGCGTCGTCGTTATCATCCGGCGGCGGTGGCGGGGGTGTTGGGGGCTTCGACTGCACGAAGAAGTAATAACGGTTTTTTGCGATACTCGGGACGCCCGCCTCACGCACCCCGGGGCCAACGGTTTGGAACCCTTTCCCCTGCCTTGCGAACGACGTTTTCAATTGATTTCCCCGAACATTGCCGCGCGCTGAGAGTGCGACGGAGGGGTAGGGGGGGGCCCCCGGCAGGGGATTGAAATAGGCGATTGCGGGGGTGGCTGCTGTTGCGGTACCGCCGGAAAGAATTACGGACCGAAGAACCTCATCCTGGCGCGCTCCGCGGAGTTACCGTTGCTGCGCTGCGCATACCGAAGGGTGATGCTGGGGGTCAGTGGTAGTGGTGTGTGGTTTCCCAAAAAGACGTGCTGTCGGTGGTCCAGAAGAGGGGGCGGGGGAGTGGGGGCAAAAATCATACCTGAATCGCACGCAAATTCCCCGGGTGGCTGTGAGGTGACCGCCCAAGATTGTGTGCAATCTGAGCCACCTACACCTCCACCTCTCTCTCTCACGCCCTCATCGATGGTGGCAAAACGAGAGAGAGAGAGCGCGGGGGGATGAGGGGAGGGTATGAAAAATTAATTTCCCAACCCATCTCGTTACTAACACCCTCGTCGCGCGAGCACAATCCCCCGCGAGAGATAGAGAGCAGGATCAGGAGCAGGAACTGGGGTGGAATGATCAATAATATGATCCTCAGCACCACCGGAGGAGGGGGGGGGGGGGGGGGGGGGGGGGGGGGGCGCGCCCCCCCGCGGGGAGCGGGGAGTGGCGGTGTGCCGAAAGGTGACAGTAGTGGCGCGCGCGGGTACGCAGTCACGGCGGCGGCTCCCGCCGTTGGCCGAATAACTCACCGTCTTAAAATGCACAAGCTTTTGTCGGTGTGTCCGGTGCGCGCGGGGGTGGTGGTCACCGGGGGACGGTGGGGGCGAGCGAGAGCGAGGGTGGCGGTGTGGCATGCCATGCGCGCGCGCGCGCCACACTCCGTACTACTTACTTCCTGGTGGTGGCTTTAATTAATTGTCCTTCGTTCGTTCGTTTTCCACCAAGTTGGGCTCTTTGGTGGGTGGTGGTGGTGGTGGCGCGGGAAGGGATTTTATGCTGCCAGGATGCGGTGGGGGTGGCGCGGGGCTCGGGGCTCGGGGCACTGGTATGGAGAGGCAGAGTGGGCGCTTCGAGTAGAGCTCTCGCGCGCAGCATAGAAAATAAAGTAGAGCATCGCTCTCTGTCTCTCTCTCTCTCTCGCTCTCCCCCGGAATGCCCCTGGCTCCGGGTGTGCGGGTGCGGGTGGAGGAGGAGGAGGAGCGTTTCAAATGAACCGCACACGCTGCTGTCACGCACGGTCGCGGCGTTTTTTGCGCACCGCACCGCGCGCATTTATTAAACAAATTGCGTCCATAAATAAGCCGATCCCCCCACCTCGTCGTGCCGGGACACCCCCCCCAAGCGCAGTTGATGCTGGTGCGCACCACGAAGGCTCCTGTTACAACCACCCATCCAGCCACCCACACCAAAGCACCAAAGAGCGCGAGCGCCTAAACGCCGTGTGTGCTCCCTTTTTTCCACGTTTTACCTTTGCGTGGCGCTGCCTTCCGGGATCATGTGCGGTAATGGGAGGCATGGACTCTGGGGGCGACATGTGGTATGTAGCAATACTGGAAAGAATGGTCGCTGCCGACAAAAAGTGCGTAAAGTGCGGGGGCGGCGCACCATGCTAATATACGAACATAGTACAGAGTAAGCCCATACCAGACCATGGGTCTAATGGGTCTATTTTAGGTAGAGTCCACTACACAGTAGAAAAGTCCTCGGCAACTGATGGAACACCACCACCCCACTACGATGATCTACAGCTGACCCATTTGAGTCCCATCGGACGAACCCATGACCCAATAGACAGTAGACAACAACCCATGACGCAGCTCCCCTAAAAACCATGTTGATTCCTCTTTCGGCTTCTATGCGATTCGATGCTTGAGGTCATTAAATGAGGTCATAGAATGTGTGCATAACAAAACTGCATTTGAAGCAGTAAGGATCAGAACATTCCAAACCGACACCACTGCACGACAGAGCGTATGACTCATTTTTATCGAGAACGAGAAGTATCGCGTGTTCCGGAAGGGCCGCGATTCTTTGTCGCGTTGGTAGAGGTAGAATTACATCTCAAACGTCTGGAGTCATGTCGACGCAGACGTCGTAAATATGCTAGACACACTTAGTGTCGACCCAGTAAACCGAGCGAGTTCCAGACGGAGTTCCAAACGGAAGGTTGTTTTTGTTTCGCGTGAATGAACATGAACATTTCAAATGCAAAATGTGTGTCTCGGCCAATTCGTATCGCTGCTCCGGTTTTAATGACCGAGCGGATCAGACAAATTCCGAGACAGGCTTGTCACACTTTCCACTTGCTGTTGGCCAGTGCATCCATGGTGCAATGTCCAGTCCAAGGGATTTTTGTGGATTGGATGGAGCTTCCTTCCTTGGGTAACTCCGGATCCGTAATGCAGACCTGGAGAAGCAGCAGTAATGAAGCAACAGCCAACTATTTTACAGCTAAGCCATAGAAAGGCCTATTTGGGGCCCCTTCAGGTCGAACGCGGAGGAACCTCTGCGAACTGCGGTCAGAGCTACGTTTACGTGACACATCAAGAAACAATAGCTTAGCTTAGGGGAAAGAAAAAGGCCTAGCTGTCCACCCGAAGCTCCCCGGAGACGGAGATATTATACACGACCTTGGTTAACATAACAGTGTGCCCAGCTGGCAAAGACTCCATTTGACTCTGTGTGTGTGTGTATGTATGTAAATTGTACCGCAATTCGCTCTCGTGTTGCCGTTGAGCTAGTTGAGGAAGTAGCCGGTGTGTGCGCCACCTGAAGCGGGGGCGATCCGCCACGTTTAGCTCTCAACCGCGCTGCGGCACCAATAGAATTGCGGTACAATTTACATACATACACACACACACAGAGTCAAATGGAGTCTTTGCCAGCTGGGCACACTGTTATGTTAACCAAGGTCGTGTATAATATCTCCGTCTCCGGGGAGCTTCGGGTGGACAGCTAGGCCTTTTTCTTTCCCCTAAGCTAAGCTATTGTTTCTTGATGTGTCACGTAAACGTAGCTCTGACCGCAGTTCGCAGAGGTTCCTCCGCGTTCGACCTGAAGGGGCCCCAAATAGGCCTTTCTATGGCTTAGCTGTAAAATAGTTGGCTGTTGCTTCATTACTGCTGCTTCTCCAGGTCTGCATTACGGATCCGGAGTTACCCAAGGAAGGAAGCTCCATCCAATCCACAAAAATCCCTTGGACTGGACATTGCACCATGGATGCACTGGCCAACAGCAAGTGGAAAGTGTGACAAGCCTGTCTCGGAATTTGTCTGATCCGCTCGGTCATTAAAACCGGAGCAGCGATACGAATTGGCCGAGACACACATTTTGCATTTGAAATGTTCATGTTCATTCACGCGAAACAAAAACAACCTTCCGTTTGGAACTCCGTCTGGAACTCGCTCGGTTTACTGGGTCGACACTAAGTGTGTCTAGCATATTTACGACGTCTGCGTCGACATGACTCCAGACGTTTGAGATGTAATTCTACCTCTACCAACGCGACAAAGAATCGCGGCCCTTCCGGAACACGCGATACTTCTCGTTCTCGATAAAAATGAGTCATACGCTCTGTCGTGCAGTGGTGTCGGTTTGGAATGTTCTGATCCTTACTGCTTCAAATGCAGTTTTGTTATGCACACATTCTATGACCTCATTTAATGACCTCAAGCATCGAATCGCATAGAAGCCGAAAGAGGAATCAACATGGTTTTTAGGGGAGCTGCGTCATGGGTTGTTGTCTACTGTCTATTGGGTCATGGGTTCGTCCGATGGGACTCAAATGGGTCAGCTGTAGATCATCGTAGTGGGGTGGTGGTGTTCCATCAGTTGCCGAGGACTTTTCTACTGTGTAGTGGACTCTACCTAAAATAGACCCATTAGACCCATGGTCTGGTATGGGCTTACTCTGTACTATGTTCGTATATTAGCATGGTGCGCCGCCCCCGCACTTTACGCACTTTTTGTCGGCAGCGACCATTCTTTCCAGTATTGCTACATACCACATGTCGCCCCCAGAGTCCATGCCTCCCATTACCGCACATGATCCCGGAAGGCAGCGCCACGCAAAGGTAAAACGTGGAAAAAAGGGAGCACACACGGCGTTTAGGCGCTCGCGCTCTTTGGTGCTTTGGTGTGGGTGGCTGGATGGGTGGTTGTAACAGGAGCCTTCGTGGTGCGCACCAGCATCAACTGCGCTTGGGGGGGGTGTCCCGGCACGACGAGGTGGGGGGATCGGCTTATTTATGGACGCAATTTGTTTAATAAATGCGCGCGGTGCGGTGCGCAAAAAACGCCGCGACCGTGCGTGACAGCAGCGTGTGCGGTTCATTTGAAACGCTCCTCCTCCTCCTCCACCCGCACCCGCACACCCGGAGCCAGGGGCATTCCGGGGGAGAGCGAGAGAGAGAGAGAGACAGAGAGCGATGCTCTACTTTATTTTCTATGCTGCGCGCGAGAGCTCTACTCGAAGCGCCCACTCTGCCTCTCCATACCAGTGCCCCGAGCCCCGAGCCCCGCGCCACCCCCACCGCATCCTGGCAGCATAAAATCCCTTCCCGCGCCACCACCACCACCACCCACCAAAGAGCCCAACTTGGTGGAAAACGAACGAACGAAGGACAATTAATTAAAGCCACCACCAGGAAGTAAGTAGTACGGAGTGTGGCGCGCGCGCGCGCATGGCATGCCACACCGCCACCCTCGCTCTCGCTCGCCCCCACCGTCCCCCGGTGACCACCACCCCCGCGCGCACCGGACACACCGACAAAAGCTTGTGCATTTTAAGACGGTGAGTTATTCGGCCAACGGCGGGAGCCGCCGCCGTGACTGCGTACCCGCGCGCGCCACTACTGTCACCTTTCGGCACACCGCCACTCCCCGCTCCCCGCGGGGGGGCGCGCCCCCCCCCCCCCCCCCCCCCCCCCCCCCCTCCTCCGGTGGTGCTGAGGATCATATTATTGATCATTCCACCCCAGTTCCTGCTCCTGATCCTGCTCTCTATCTCTCGCGGGGGATTGTGCTCGCGCGACGAGGGTGTTAGTAACGAGATGGGTTGGGAAATTAATTTTTCATACCCTCCCCTCATCCCCCCGCGCTCTCTCTCTCTCGTTTTGCCACCATCGATGAGGGCGTGAGAGAGAGAGGTGGAGGTGTAGGTGGCTCAGATTGCACACAATCTTGGGCGGTCACCTCACAGCCACCCGGGGAATTTGCGTGCGATTCAGGTATGATTTTTGCCCCCACTCCCCCGCCCCCTCTTCTGGACCACCGACAGCACGTCTTTTTGGGAAACCACACACCACTACCACTGACCCCCAGCATCACCCTTCGGTATGCGCAGCGCAGCAACGGTAACTCCGCGGAGCGCGCCAGGATGAGGTTCTTCGGTCCGTAATTCTTTCCGGCGGTACCGCAACAGCAGCCACCCCCGCAATCGCCTATTTCAATCCCCTGCCGGGGGCCCCCCCCTACCCCTCCGTCGCACTCTCAGCGCGCGGCAATGTTCGGGGAAATCAATTGAAAACGTCGTTCGCAAGGCAGGGGAAAGGGTTCCAAACCGTTGGCCCCGGGGTGCGTGAGGCGGGCGTCCCGAGTATCGCAAAAAACCGTTATTACTTCTTCGTGCAGTCGAAGCCCCCAACACCCCCGCCACCGCCGCCGGATGATAACGACGACGCCCGCATTGCGTCGCCCGCGCTGCTGCTGCGCGTTGCGTTTACCGAAGGTCAACGGTTGCGCGCGTTGTGCAGAGTGTCCGTTGCCACGCACACGCTGCTGCGGTGTGGCGGAAGGAATTTGGCGTGCCACACGCTGCCCAATCCCCACTTCCACCCCCCCCGGTTCCTCCCGTTAAAAAGGAATTGCGTGCGCGCGCGCGCTTCGAGGCGGCTCCGGACCGCGGTTCGATTTAGCAATTTTCTCTCCCTCCCGCAAATCTACTCCCCACCCCACCCACTCCTCCTCGAGGCATAAGGAACCTAAGAGGGTGGAGGGGGTCCGGCGCGGTGTAGGTGGGGGGGTAATTCACGAGATTATCACTACACACTATTATTATATTGCATTATGGGGATTTGTGCTCTGTCCGGAGAGACTGTCTCTCTCTCTTGCTCTCTCTCCTGCTCTCTCTCGCTCGTTCGTGGGGGGCTACGAGTGACTTTCGCCGATTCGCGCCGACCTACCTCAATCAGACTCCCCCGTTCCCGCTCCTGATTCTCCCACCACCACCGGGGGGCACACTTTCCGCCACGCAATTCGCGAACGCGAGCGCGCGCGCTCGGGATCCACCGAAATGCTGTGTACGGTTAACCCCCCCACCCCACCCCCCCCACCTACTACTCCGGGTCCGCGCTCTGGGCACACTCGGGGTACCGCACGGCCTCCCCGTTCCGTCACATCCCATCGTCTTCGTTCCGTCAGGAACTCGCAGCACCGCGTCGACGTTCTCGGCCCCGGCCACGGCGTTGCTGGTGGGGTGGATGGCTGGTAATGCCTTCCAGGAGGGTGGTGGGTCGGTGTGTTAGCGGGGCATGCTGTGGTAAGCTGGAGAGCTGGGGGGGGAGTAAAGGGAGTACTTTGTTTATGTGGCCGCGTGATCGCTTTATATAAATATAAAGTCGCGCGAAGGCGAAGGCGGATGAAGCTGTGTGTGGTGTTGTGCCTTTCGCACACCGATCCAGCCACCCCCCCGTCCGCTCCCCGCCGCCACCTCCATCCACAGCACCTCTCG
>NW_026454497.1:0-7939 GCF_943734635.1 Anopheles cruzii | reverse complement strand
TGGACCGTAGGTTCCGTTGTCTCTTCGCCGTGATGATGGCGGTGGTGATGTTGGTTCGGAGGAGACGCCTCGACGTCGACGGACTCATCCTCACTACGCTCCGACTCACCGGACTGCTCAACGTCCACGTCCTTCGTGGCGTGCCGATTCGGCTCGAACCTTTCAGCGTCACTTCCGGCGATTCCGGTTGATTGATGGGCTCCTTGAGGCAACTCATTGGTCGGCAATTGATGGCGGCCTTCCGTTCCATAATCGCCCGTTGCCGTTTCGCCGTCCTCCGTGCCATCTCCGTCTTCTGTCTGCTCCGTAGTGGTGGGAGCCTCCAGACAGCGGTAAGAGCCGTAGGTATTTTCGCACCGATAACACCGCTCGCCTGTGGCCGCACTCTCACATTCATCAACATCTGGCGGATTGTCAAGGTAGTAAATGTTGTCAAAGTATTGTCGAAAGCTTAGTTTGGAAGCAGCACCCAGGGGTAAGCAGAGCGATAGTCATTAAGCATCAGCGACCCAATAGGTTCTTTGTTTTGTGTTAGTTCATGAACGTTTACTCCAAAATCTATCGCTTCAGATGGTGCGATCGATCGGTCGGTGATGTAGGAGTTAGAGGCAAAGCTTGATGCGGTCATTTGTTTGTGTCCGAACCATGGATGTGCACAAAAACATATGACACTTTCAGGACTGATTGCATACTTTCGGGGGTTTTTGCGACAAATGTTCTTGACCAAATATGTTTCAAGAAAATCAAAGTACCTAAGTGAATCTGTCGCTGATTGTGCTGCCTCTGCACGCTCTTGTGTTCTCCTGTTACTTTTCCATGACATTCGGAGCAACAAGTTGGTGTAAAACGTTTCGTAGATCGACCCATTTCGTCCGAGGCAAGATCTTTCCGTCAAATACGCAAGTTACCTGAAGCGCGCTCCAGTCACCAAGAGAAAGCTTGTCAATGCACCACGATGATGGGAGGCAGACATAAAATGGAGACAGATTCCACTCCACAGCACAGTTATCTTCCACGAAGCCGGCACAGACGGTGCGAACTACATTTTCGTCTAATGAAGCAAATATCGTTACGTGTACTCCTTCGTCTGCGTTGCAAAAGGTTTCTTCTGTCGCCATTGATTTGTTTTCCAGCGCAGCCCCAGAGCTGGGAAAGCGGTGCTGCGGGTGCAACTCGCTGCTCGAGCTACACCGTGACGAAATTGAGTTTATTTCTTCGAAAGACTGCACTATTCTTATGATTGCTCGAGAATATGCTAGCGTAAACGCCCTAGCCCAGCTAGAGTCTGTTGCCGTGCTCGGCCTCGGTGGTGCCGTTTCTTCCGAAAGAGTGTTTCATGCGGAAAATTATAAATATAAATAATAATAGAGTCCCACAGCAGGACCGCCCGGAGGTCGGAGTAATGGACACACGCGTCTCAGCCGTGGCCGAGCGAACCACGCCATGCACGCTCCACGAGATGGAACGAAAAAGTTCATAAAATTCAACATCACCGAATATTCGCCCACACTCTGGTCGGATAGCCACGGTCTCTGTGCGCCCGACCGTCACAGGTGAAGACAACAACCTACTGCAATCACCATAGATATGGAACCCCGTTGATGACGCCTGGGAACGCTGCGTCGAACGGACGAGACTAGTGAGCGTGCATAACGTGGTTCCACAGGTCCCCACCGTACCTCCGAGAGATGGCCGGGAGATTTGGGAAAATATTTTCATAATCCACCGTACCGTGGCAGGATGCGGGCGCATCTCGCACTGCATGAAACTTTCATCGCACAACACAACACAACGGCGGGCCACCGCAAGAAGTTGGCAACTACGGCAAGCCTATCGATGGTCACGGACGCTGCTGTTGGCCTTTTTCATACTCCATCCTGCGCCACGTGAAGCGCAGAAAAAAAGGCGCCATCTCGATGGAGAGACGCCGGCCCGGTCTAGGGCTCCACCGTTCCCGTTGGCTCTGCTCGCGCAAATCGCTTATCCGGCGTGAAAAGGACCTCAGAATACGCGCCGGCGTTCGTTCGTGGCGTGCCTTCAACCCGTAATCCGTCAGAGTTTGGTTGTTTGGTTGGCGGCGAAAATAGTTATCAAAACATGCTCACTACCCGGCGTCAGTTCATCGGATCCAGCACAGCCTCCGGGCCTTTTGGCGATGAATGTTGAAAGTGATTTCGACATGTCGATAGGACCCTTTAATGTGCCACATACAGGGTGGTCAAATAAGCGTTCTCTTTTTGAACTTCCCATTATTTGACGTTTAAAACGTCAAACTTGATTCTGGAAGTAGTAGACATTTAGTAAACACTTAAAAATTTACGAAATGGGTCGCTAAACGCTTGAACAATGCTGGGAAATATTAAAAACTTACTTCCAAAGTGGTAGGTCTTATCTCAAACGGTACGATATTTGAAAAGCTCATTTCGTTGAAGCTCATATCCACCTCGGTGGCTATGTTATTAAGCAGAATTGTCGTTCTTGGGGTTCGGAAAACCCATACGTCGTGCAAGAGAAGCCAATGCATGAAAAACAAGTGACTTTTCGGTGCGGATTTCGGTCCGGCGGCATCATCGGCCGCCGGATGAATGAATGAAGAAAGAGCCGCCGTAACCGTCGAAGGCGTACGCTACAGAGCCATGTTGGCTGATTGGTTCTTTGGCGAAATTGAAGCTGAGAACTTGGATGACATTTTGTTAAAACAGAACGGGGCTATCTGCCATACAGCGACAGCCACGATCGATTGGTTGCACCGCGTCTTTGGACACCGAATAATCAGTACAAATGGTGTTGTGAATTGATCTCCAAAGTGTTGCGATTTTACACGATTGGACTGTTATCTGTTGGGGATGGTGAAAGACAACAAACCACCAACTATTGACAACATCAAGACTGAAATTTAAATTGCCATTGCCAAGATAGGACCACAGACAGTCGAAAAAGTGCCCAAAAATTGGGTCGACCAATTGGGCTATTGCGAAGCCAGCCGAGGGGGACATTTAAGCGAAATTGTTTTTCACACATAAATTTGATGATCAACCTTTCAAATAAATGTTCAAGCATCGAAAAATATTAAGCCGTTTTTGTTTTATAACCAAATGAAAAAGAGAACGCTTATTTGACCACCCTGTACCAGTGGAATCGGAAGGGTTTGTGCAAGGAAAAACGCTCCGCATAACTATCGATACTCGCTTGCAATACAGCACAATTTTAATAAAAATGAAGAAGTTTGATCGTTAGGGATTGAGCGAGTAACTAAATTAAATTATGAATCATTTCATTGAATGAGTTGGCATTATCAACGAATCAACAAATCTGTTTAGCAATTTTCTATTCAATCGCTGTGTTTTTTCATTGCAATATTTTTGTTTCATTTTTGATTTGTTATTGCAATAACTTGGTGCAACAAGAAATAAAAGAAAGTGAATGTACAAAGCTTACAGTAGTCACCGTAGTGTTTGCTCCTTAAATATTAGATTTTCATCACGCTGTAACGGCTGTGTGTTAGTGATTTGTCCTGAGCACGAAAATTTATGATGGCTGTGGATGGTTAAAAATAGACGCAAACTTTACGCCAGAAGAAGATGCTTGAGTATGTTTTTAATCAAATTAGTCCCATTTAAAAGGTCCGCTCAACAAGGCACACTCTGTGACGCTTAGGGTTCAATAATTAAGGAGCTACGTCAAAGTAACTTCACCTAGCGCCAACATACGCGAATCCATTGTAGGCCAGTATGTTTGTCTTCGTCTTCGTTACAGCCAAAATGGGAATTTTGTTTCTAATTAAACTCTCTAACATTTTCGTTTATCGGGCATCATCCCTTAGGCAACCCTGGCAACCCGACATGACAACCTAATGCAATCCTGCCCAAAATTATCAGGATGCGCCAGTTTGCTTAGAATTTCACATCCAAACGGCCGACCAAAGTTTCTTTCGCACGGTCGTTGCAGCGATGACAGCAGCCTTAAAATTGCAGTTCCACTCCCGATCGTTCCATGGCGTCGATACCGGCCGGGCCGGGGTCGGTGCAACTTGTTAATTTTCACTTCCCGATAGTGACGATTTGATGAAAAGTTTCCCATCGTCCTCGGTTCCCGGAACGTGGCGGGAAAACTTGGACGCTTCCGAAGCGCTCCCGCGGGACCCATGAGCCGGGTCTTGCAGGATGCGATGCGCCCAGACAGCAAAGTGCATCGCTGTTTGGTGGCCCGGGGCCGGCCAGCAGCTCGATCGAAACTGCGGGAGAACCCAGAGGAGTTCCCGCAGCCACCAGCGGTGGCCGCTCCGGTTCGGTTGCTGTATAATTTATGGCATTTCGATGCAAATTCGGCACCGGAGTGAGTCAACGAACCCACGAACTTCAGTTTTGGTCCCATTCGGCGGACGGTGGATTCCCCACGCCCTCCTGCCCCGGCCCCAAGAAAAACCCGGTGATGTCCCCGAGCCTACCTTCGCACGTCCTCCAGTCGGGCCCGAGCCGTAACCCCTCCGGGCACAGACAGAAGACGCGCCCGAGCGTGGAAAGACACCGATGGGAGCAGCCCCCGTTCTGTTTCGCACATTCTCCGTCGTCCTCGCAGCCGTGTCCATCCGCCGCCAGCCGCGTCCCCGGCAGGCCCTCGCAGCCGCAGCTGTAGCTGCCCCAGCGATTGTGGCACGTATCCTGGCACGGACCGTGGCCGTTGCGCAGGAGACACTCGTTAACGTCTATCGCATTTGCCAAGGACCGGAGTGCAGGGGCATGATGTGGTTGGTGGTGTGTGAGTGAATGTGGGTGTGCGTGCAATGAAGGAATGCATGAGTGATGCGTGTTGGCATTTATGTAGCGTATGGAAGAAAAAGAGAGAGAGAGAGAGAGAGAGAGAGCGTAAGGATAAAGTAGGTTTCCCAAGGCGTTAGAATATCGGCGCTGTGTCATTGTAGCATCCGTTCAAAATGTAATGCACCAACAAGCGACATGAATCTACGGCGATGCTACGTTTGCATTGTTATAGGTTTCTCTTGGAACTAGTGAAAAAAGTGTTATGAAGTACGGTGAACAATGTGGGACATGAACAACATGTGCAAAGCTTAAAGTTATCTAACAAAGGGACCAACTGCTTGAGAATCAAGAATTTTCACAATGAAACCTGTGCCTTTAAACTGCATAAAAGTGGGAAAAACTTTTCAGACTCGTTTTAATCTAGCGGAAAACAATTCGGTAACTGTTGGTACGAGTAACTTTTGCTTTCATATCGTTGGCGAACGAGCCATCCAACGATTGCTTTCATTAACCGTTCGAGGCGCTCCTACTTAGAACTACTTAACTGCATGTATGTGGTGTAACAAAATAGCACAACAAAAACGCTCCTCAAGTGGACGGTACAAAGGGAAACTGTGTCAACGATATGCTGCGGCACGTAGGGAAAAAACGGGAATTCTTCCACCGTAAAGGTTCGGAAAGCATGGCCAGCCAGCCAGCCAGTGGTAGCGCGACAAGTAGTTCTTTCTGATTTGTCAAGGGTGCCATTGCCATTGCCTTTGACGATCCACTCGGCTCGGCACAACCGTAGTCAGCCCGTAAGCCTCATTGTAACCACTTAATCCCCATCACCATACATTCCGCTTGGTTAGGCTTGAGCATCACAAAGCAGGCTACGTACTAATGGGTGGGTTATTACAATCCGCTCACAGCGGGATTTTAATAACCAAAAGTTGATGAAAAGTACTTTTTAATGCTATTGGATTAATCACAGTAGACAGCTCATAGAGGGACGGACGAATAGGATTTGAATGGAAAGTAGTTTGTTTGGGTAGCTAACACATGGGCGGAAACGTCTCGGGCCTAACACATAAAAGGCACTGGTCTTATTGTGTTTATCGCTTTCTCAGAGAATATTAACCTTCCAAAGAAAGATGTTAAAATTTAATTCTATTCTACTTATAAGTTTGCGAGTTACTGTGCTAAGAGTGACACTACTTATGTTACTTTCAGAACCATGGATCAAAAATAAGTTCGTATTTTAATTTTACACTGCTTTTTGGTATGAAAACTATCATTCAGGCAAAGGAATGGATTGAAAAGAGTTATAAGGATTCCGCTCCATCAGAAACAACGATAAAACGATGGTTTGGGCTAAGAAATTTCGCTCGAATGAAGAGGTTATCGTTCAAAACTGAGGCCTATTTTGAAGCAAATGATAAGTCGTTCTTCAAAAATGGTATTCAAATGTTTGAGCGGCGCTGAAATTGGATTGTGTGACTCTTGATGAAGATGTCGTTGATGAATAAAGCCAAATTTGAAAAACAAAATGTCCATATGTTATATCATTCGAAGTTATGAAAATCGCTTCTAGGTTTATACGAAATATAGAATACGTAATCTGATTGACTCATTTAGCTCTGCTTTCGTGAGCAATCGAAAGGCAAATGTTGCATCCTTTTTTGTTAGCAGATTTTTATATCAAATTTTTTTTGCACTGATCCATACACTGTGACAGCAGATGACTAAAGAACCTCATTTCGAAGGTTCCTTTGACGGGTTAAGGATATTTTTTTCTGTTTCTAAAACCACTAGCGATCAAGTCTTTAATAAGACATCTTCTTCCAGTTCCTGATCGATGCCTTGCTTGCATGCTTACCTTGAAGACAAAAATTCCACAAAACACACTAAATAACTCTGTGTAAATCTGTGGATTCGCACAAGTTTGCCCTCAGGGTTGGCGTATTTTGCTCTGCTTTCGGCAAACACTTGTTGCAAAAAGCACGAAGCGAAACATTCGTTACACTTTTCTTTTGCTGCCCCTTGACGGCGCACGACAAAAATGTTGGCAATTAAAATGGTTTGCACGAAAGCATCCATCGCGTCCTTCCCGGCCTGCTACTTGGGTCCAGCAGCAGCGAAGGTGACGCGTTTTCTTTTTGATGTTCGCTCCTGTCGCCGACGAGTGTCGAGACGGGCCCGGCAGCATATGATTAAGGGTTGCCAAAGGATAATCCGGGGCAATTACTTACCGCAACTCGACACGGTTTGCCGGCTGGCTGCGGGCAGTGCGGACCGGAACAGGCAGAGAGGGAAACTTTTCCGAGCGAATGAGTTTTCTGGACGAACTTTGTTTCATTTTTTCGCTCCTTCTTTCGGGTTGCGACCGTCCATTTCGTGCTCATCATAAGCCCAACGACACGCGGCGTCGTATCTTGGACGACGTCAGCGAGCTTCTTTTATGAGTTTTTCCTACCCAGCCAACCGGCATCCGGAGCGTCGGTGATGGGGATGATGATGATGAGGATGATGTTGGTAAGGGCGAGTTTCTGGTTGGCCGAATGCTGCACCGCTTTTCAATATCCTAATTGAGTTGATGCGTCTCATCTTCATTCTGCTCAGAAAGGCATGGCCCCGAAAAAAAACCCTTCAAAGGGACACCTGCAAGCCGCGATATTGCTTCAGGCGGCTCCCGACGGCGGGTTGGCTTCGACGTTCACATTTGGCTGATTGAGCCGAACGACGCTCAAGATAGACGCGAACGTTGGGTTCGCCTGCACAGGACACCGGCCAAGGCCACGGCCACGGCCAGGCAGCTTTGTAAGAACATTTTATCAAAGCGAAACTCTTTGTTCATCACTTTTTCCCGCGTTCCCATCAACCAGGGATCAGCAAACCTCAAAGGCCCATTGTGTGCTAATGAGAGGCAAATACGCTTAATTACGGGCAGTGGTGGAGGTCCTCTTCCGGGTGGCGACCCACCCGGAGCGCAGAGGTTCTTCGGAGCGGTTGATATCATCAAACATCCACCGCCGCACCAGCCGCTACATGGCGCCACGTTCTTTCTTTGGCCGGCTGGTTGGAAAATTTCGTAAAAGTTTTCCAAACCCTTTAGCCACGCGATTTGCGATATAACTCCTCTCAGCTTCTCAGGGCGGCCGTCCCATCCGTCAGCGGTGGGCGCTTCACCATTTCTTTTC
>NW_026454496.1:0-7951 GCF_943734635.1 Anopheles cruzii | reverse complement strand
ACGCCGAAGCCTTCACGCCGAGGTTGAGGTCGCACCTCATGTGGGTCTGGTTCAAAAGAACTACACACAACGGGTTGAACATTGCATCACTTCTTATTGTCACTGTGACGACAGCTATTGGCGACTTAGAACGACAGCTATTGGCAAAGGAAATAATAACTCCTTTCACTTAAGAATTGTCCCAAGGATTGCATCACATTAATTAAGTAATTATTAAAAGATTCATTTAGCCAGTGGCTGAACTGTAAATGTAGATAGCATAACGATAAGTTGCTATACAACTGGGCCTTTTACGAATCGTGAATCGTACATAAAACACATTAAATATTATCCGAGTTTTGCTGACATTTACCCAGATTTTGTATGGGAAACTCCCTTGGTAAAGAGTGGAGGTATTTCAAACATTCACCATAACATTTCCCCTTCCTAAAAACTCCCACCTGCCGAATTTGGTTCGATTTGGTTCGAAAACAACCCGTATTATGCTGAATTTTTAGGTTACGTTTGTATGGAAGCCCCCCCCCCCTCCCCCCGGAGGTGTGGGAGGGTCAAACTATCCTATTCACAATCCGGGGTCACAAAACTACACTGTGTAAAATTTCAAACGGATTTGTTCAGTAGTTTTGGAGAAAAAGCGGTACAGACAGAAAAACATCCATTTTTATATATACAGAAGAAAAAGATATAGATTGTTTATATTTGTAGAAGAAGATAGTGATGGAAGTAGTCGCTGCTCCGGTTAACATTTCCGGACCAGGAAAAGCGTACGTTATGGACCGTAGCAGATGCTATTCTAATTTAACGTTTGGCGTTTAAGGTCTTCTCCTTTTTGGCCCCGTCTAATCGTGCATGTTCACACTGAAGGATGATTATTTCGAGTCTTCGAGACGTACGTTGAGCTTTTGGAGGTTTTGCTGCATTACGGAATGGATAGCGCATACCAGATCCTGAGCTAATGGACAACAGAGTTCATTTTGGTCGGATCATCATTCTTGAAAAGCTCAGTCCCATATTTGGTTTGCTGAAGTCGTACCAGTTCATCGATCTTTTATCTGCTATATTCTTGTATTGCCCGTTCAAATTGGAGTTAAAGCAGGTTTTGTACCACCAGCCACCCTCAAGATATGCAGAACAATTTCTGGTCTGATTCACGTTGTTATCACGATCGTACGTCGAGAATTTCATATTCTTGAAATATGACAGAGAATCCCCTGCAGTTCCGTTGTACCCTCCAAGTGTTTTCAGATTGTATTGTTCGGCTTCATTGCCGATCTCGAATGCTGCGTAGAATGCAAAGCTATAATTCCCCTTAAAGTCTCTCAGCTCAACCATCAGTTCATGGGGTCGTCCTGATGTCAGCTGATATAGTCGTTCGAGTCCGATCCAGAACTCTTGCTCAATGTCACCAAAACCATTTCGATACTCGGTCCAGTTGCGATAGAAGTTTAGCGATCCATCAAATCGGTGCTGTATCACCAACCAGATGCCTCCACCCTTCACATCCTCCTGACAGTACGCCATAAAAGGGTTACTTTCATCGTTCACCTGGATAATATATACTCCAGACAGTGCATTCCGAATGTCCCTGCACGAGCGATAGGGTGCATATGAAAGAGGATTGGTCTTCGGTGTAACACGCGTAAGTATTTGCGTCAAAATCTGCCATGATCGTTCCTGTAGGAGAGTAAAGTTGCGTCCAACATCATCATCGAGGATGTCTTTTTGGTTTTGCGCAGCCTCTTCCCGGAGCTTAGTCAATTCAGTCTGTAGTTCCAGAAAATTGTGCTGCATTTGGTCCAGTCCCACGGTCATGTGCGCCTTGCTGTCAGCTTGCTCTTCCCGCTGCTTGGCCAATTCGATCTGTAGTTGCAGAACACTTTGCTGCATGTGGTCTAGCTTTACCATGAGCATCTCGAGAGCATATCCAGAAAAGCTAGCAGAACATGGTGTAGAAGAACATGGTGTAGCAGAATCAGTTTCGTCGAAAATCGCGCCACCCGATCTAGCACTGCTGACGATGCACAAGAACACTGTCCATGCTAGAGGCCCCATGCTTCCGAAACACACTTCACGACACTCTGCTGGCTTATCGTTTCCAAAATACACAAATGAGCTCAAGGGTTGGAACTCGCTTTATATAGGAGTAAAGAAACAAGAACAGCGTTAACTTGGTGTTTTGATGTCATATTAAAGTCTATGGTTTATAAATAAATTGGTGATAATAGAATCTTCATTACACAGCTTGATAATTATGTGAGCACTTAAAAATAATGATGTGACACTGTAATGTTCTTGTCGAACAACGAACTTTGGGGTGATGTACACTTTTACAATGAGTGGAACAAGTTTGCTGATTACTTAGACTTGGACCGTGTTCTAAATTCAGTTTTAACAATGCGTAAACAAAAAGTGCGCAGTTTTAATACGCTTCAGTCACATTAAGATGCAAGGATCAAATATCGCCTTTGGAAAAGATAATTACTTACTGATAACACTTTACGTCGTCGAGCGGACTGCGGAGCCTTCGTAGTTGAATAAATGTTCGCACACTTCGAGATTCAATCTAACAATCGGCCAACAGCGGCCCGTTTAACTTTCTTATATACGCACAATAATTCGTTCCTCTCGGTTCACGCGTACCTTATCACCTTGTTCTATTCTGCTCTAATGCCCCCGTTACGAATTGGTTACGAGTGTCGGGTTCCGGATTGTCGGCTACCGAGTGCATCGTTTTCCATCGCCGCTGTCATAATGGCCTAATTCTCCTGATCGCCGCTATTTCCCTGCCGTCCGTCGCGCTCATCGTCGTCCCGATCGCTGATCGATGGGTTAGCCCTTATCTGCTTACGCTACGGTTCGCGATCGCGTTCGTTCCGATCTTGGGTTTTCCCCGTCGCTTGCAGTTCATCGCTTAACAGAGGATGTAACTCGAGGTGGCGTGGTCGCGTCGGCCGCCGTCAATGTTTCGATGATCCGTAGTAATGGATTGCGTTGGTTAACAAGTTGGTTGATACGTTGATAGAAACTTGAATTTGTGTCTTGAGGTTGTCAATAATTGCTGGTTTGTTCGCGTAACATAAATATCGCTTGTGGCTGTCGCTGTATGGCACGTAGCGCCGTCCTGTTAAAACCAAATGCCGTCCAAGTTCCCAGCTTCAATTTCGCCGAAGAACCAATCAGCCAAAATCCGCACCAAACAGTCACTCGTTGTGGGTGCATTGGCTTCTCTTGCACGATATGTGGGTTTTCCGAACCACAATACTGCTTATTAACATAGCCACCGAAGTGGAAAAGAGCTTCAATGAAATGTGTTGACGAATGATTGAACGACCCACCACTTTGGAAATAAATTTTTCATATTTCCTAATTTTCTGCAATCAAAATTATATTTTAAAATAAATGAATGGATGTACCTTTCAAATAAATGTTCAACCATTAAAATATATTAAGCCGTTATTTTTTTTATAACCAAATGAAATCATGTATCGTTAATGAAACACCCTCTACAATTACTATTAATACTAGGGGCATTCTTATGTAAGTTTCGATGTATTCTATATCCTCATTTAAAATAGTTGTGCATTGTGTTTCATAAGGTTTTACCCAATAGAGAAAATATAAGGATTACCCTACTCTTCTTTAGACTAAACAGACCCTCGGTAACCGTGACGCACATTTGGCAAAAAGCATCGCTCATGCTGTTAAGGAACTAGAAATTCAAAACCTTAAGCACTTTGGTGGATTACCTCCTGTTGAACACGTATTACGAAATGATTAATCACTGCATCTGTAGCAGCATCGCTAGCGGAACTCTTTCCGACTGCGCTGCGCTGATGTGCAGTGCTTGAAGCTGAATAAATTAAGCCCCTTTTGGAAACTTCTCTCAGACCGTCCGATGGAAGACTTCGAAAAAAAACCAACCACACACACGCGTGCACATCCACGAATCCCTCGAGCGGCAGAAGCGGGGATACCGAAAAATTATGGCCACTTAAGAATCTCCAATATTGCCGGCTTTCTCCCCAACGGCAGCCACCGGTGTCCGGCCGGAGTCTCTTGGCCGGGAATTCCTAAACTAAATTAAATTACCCACTCGTATGGGTCGAGGAGCGGCGACGGCGACGGCGGCGAGCTGACTAAGTGACTAACGGAAACGGGTGCTAACGGATCCGGCCCATCAAGGGTTCCCCCACCCCCGCCGCGGGTGGCGATGAATCAAACCGAAGATTGAGGTCCCGCCGCATACGGACCGGACCGGTGACGTTCCTTCCGACGGTTGACACGGTTCGGCGCAGCGAACGAAGATCGAAACTAATGTGGATCAATCTGGTCAATTTATTGGTAGCTAAATGAACTAACGCATCCCCCGGTCCGTGCTGGTGACCCCCAAAAAAAACCACGACGGTTATGTTGTTATGCTGCAGGGGGCGTCTTAGGCCTGGCCAACTGACGTGCTCGGCGTTGCACAAAATTGACTATAAATACGTTTTTCGGTTGATTAAAAAATAAGCTTGCCACCGCAAAGCCGGGTCCGCGCTAACGAGTCTCCGTGGCGGTGTTAATAATTCAGGAAAATTAACTCGATTGGAAATTATTATGTTTGCTTGTTTTTGGCGCGTGATTTACGGGTTTCTCGGGATGCAGCGCGCCAGCGCCCGCGCCCGTCTTCGGACTGACGCCGCCCCCGAGAGAGGTAGCGCCAGACGCGTCTCGAGAAACGCGAGAGAAACATCGAAAAATGGAGACCAATTAAGGCGGCTCGGGATTGGTTGGTGCACCAAACAGGCACCATAGGGACGGGCCGGTCGACATTAAATCGGGGGGATCCGCCGAGATGCTGCGCGAGGGCGTCTGATGCATTGGCCTAATAATGTAGCCCGTACAATTATTTCTTTTTTTATTTTTAAGTTTGAACATTCTGGTAGCTCATTTGAGGCGTAGGTTAACGCCGCTTGTTTGGTCTGCTGTGGGACACAAGCTCCAAAAGATGGGCAAGGCCACCCCGATCGAAATGGCATCGGACAACGCTTTGGCGGAACATAAGAAACTGAACTCTGAAACTGAGCCAAAGCACAGTCAGCCAGCCAGCGACTTTAAAGAGCGCTCAGACCGTTTATCTTACGCAGAACATTCTACGAATCGAACCCAAGATCAGGTTAAACGATGTAGCTGGCAAGCAATTACAAGCATTCCAACGCTCACGGGCCCTCCAATCTTCACGCTCGGCTACCGGAAAGCCCCCGGCCCGGGCGAAAAACATAAAATGGCAGAACAATCGTTTAAGTCGGTCCGGTGCCTACCTCTCGGTTGCGTTTCGTACAACAACGCGGGCCAACATATGGATTTTTGTTTGTTTCATTTCGTTATCGGGCCCCTACACTTCACGGAGGGTGATTTATCATGCGGCTGTGTTCACTTTCGTTGTGGGGTTGTGGCAAAAAACGCTCAACGAGCGTTCCGAAATTCAACATTACGAGCGTTATTTTTCAATTCAATTTTTCTGCCCTCTGTGTGTGTGTGCGGACCGGGCTTAAACACGGCGAAGGGTTCCATTTACATGTTACTTTAAGCCAGCGTTAATGTTTTAATAAATTAAGTTTAATTTATTTAAACGACGACGCGTGTTTATTATGGCACAGGCAAAAAGTAGCGGAATCTTCAAGCAATGAAAACACATGAAAATGTCAAGGTTCCAAATTACGCTTCGTATACCTTTTTTTTTAAAATAAGCCCTCCAGGTTGATTTTTCACAATCGAAAGGATACGGATTTGCAACGTTTGAACACATTTTAAATTTGCCGCAAAATAAAAAGAGGCTCACGTAAGGTCAAAGCATGGACTCCAAGGTGGATCGGTTGTCCGATTGAAATGCGCGCGGGGTTGTTGCATGTTCCAGGAGGCACGGCTCGGCCCAGTCCGGCCGAACATATCCTGCCACCCCCACCGGGGGCCGCCGCCGTGGAACAACAAACATCGTCAAGTGCTCGTAAAAGTTGGCCACGCTGTCATGCTCGATCACGATTCACATGTTCCTGGCACCGGGTGAGCTATGCGCCCGAGCGGACGAAATTACACTGCAACGGGCCAGTGGTCAGTGCAAACAGTTTGGCCATTTGGCGAACGCCGGCCGCCGCCACCGGACTTCCTCCGACACGTGGTCCGATTGCGCTCCGCGTGTGTGTGGGGCACTCGGTCGGTTCTTTGGGCACCATTCCATGCTGCTACATAATATATGTTCTGTGCCACCCACACACTACCCGAGGGCTGGGGGGCAGGGGTTTGAATGACTTGAAGGTTACATACCGCTCCGTTGCGTGATGTTGGAATATTTTCCAACCTGGCAACCAGCGCGTTTAATGTGGAAACTCGTGCCATAACGAATGCCATAAAAATATGCGGAGAACGCTGCACGGGAACGAATTACCCAAAGAATGTTACTGGTGACAGGCAAATGTTGGAATGTGTCATTCGCTGATAACAAAATAGAAATCTATTTAGTCTGTATCAAAAATTTCACAAACCCAACCGCTTCAAAACGTTCGCTTTGCATATTCGATCCAACAATCGTTCAACGATACCGCGTCATTGGGCGCTCGAACAAAACTCCCCAAGTCCCCGAAGCCAAGGAGGTTGGTGGTCGTAAATAAAGTTCCGCAGTTTTCCACAAGTTTCGCCAGCGAACTTAACGACTTGGCACGAATTGTCACCAGCAACTGCTGCTGTGGGTAAACCTCAAGGAAAAACCAAATAAAAAACCCAACATCAAACGCCGGAACGCCAGAAGGAAACCCTCGACCTTTCAACAAACAAACCCGCGCCACAAAGTATCGCGTACCCTAAAGTGAGCTTTGACATGCGAATAATCGCTGGCCATTGAAGCACGTCTCACGAAAGGTTAAACGTTGGGCCCGTTGATGCTCTGTGATCGGGTCATAAACAATGCTCAATGAAAGACGTCTTGAAGGCAATCGATGGATTAGCTAAAGATTTGTTCGCACGAAACTGGAGATAGAGGGAAATGGAGAATGGACGTCGGGACATCCTCACAGCAAATTTGGACAATGTTTTGCGAAACAAAAACATAACTTTTAGTTCGAAAACGCTGAAAGAATCGAACGAAGTGACACAATTTGCACCACCTGTCCTCCGGGGAAAGTCGTTGCCGCGGGGTTTTAATTGAATCGGCAAATCATTCGAACTGCAACAGCAAGAAGACGCGCAACTTCCTGGGACTTAAAAAAATCCCCAAACACCAAAATACACATTCCACAACCCTCTATAAAACAATCAAAAGAAGCATGTGCTTGAAAAAGTTAGTTTCAATTTACAGTCCATTGCTGGCGGCGGGCGGCCGGGAAAAAGGTGCCGCGAACGATCCGGAACCGGCATTAAGCATTAAAATGGAAAACGGACGGGCGCTGGTAGCCTGCGGGCTACGGTGAAAACACGGAAGAAAAGAACCTAAATTTCCTCCCCGGCTTCTATCGCTACACGCCATCGGTGAGGTCATTTCCGGCATCGATTTTCGTTTGCCGCTGCTGCTGCGCCTTCCCCCGGTCGACGAGAGCCGTGGGTTATCGGCCGCCTGCGAACCCCGATCGATCCGAGATCCCTGGTCCGAAGCTTAGGCATTTTAAATGCCGCTGTTTTAGTTTTTTTTGTATTCATTGCCAGCCGGCCGCCGGCGGAGGATGCTCTCGCCATCGGTTCGTTAATTTTCCCACTTATCCTTAGCACCTCCGGGACCGGACCGGGCCACGTCAGGGGGGGGGCACCGTGCTCCGGGGTTCCGTTAATTGATTTTATTTTACGACGATGCAAAATAATTCCACTTTTATAAAGTAACATTTTATTATGTGCTGGGAAAAGGGGCGGCCACAGTCCCGTTTCCGGAGAGAGAGAGAGACAGAGAGAGTAGGAAATTGGAATTAAAATGCCACGAACGACGCCA
>NW_026454495.1:0-7952 GCF_943734635.1 Anopheles cruzii | reverse complement strand
TCGAGGTTGATTATTCGAATGGGCTCGGCTAAGGCCTCTCCACATTATTATTGAGAATTATTACACATTATTATTTTCAGGTGTTGTTCGTTAGTGTACCTCAGTGTTTGATTTGTTTTCTTGATATTTTGACAGGGGCCCATTGGACCTGTCTAAGACTTTTTTCCTATGCCTTACATACCTAAGCCTACCTACTGACTAAACTATTTATATTTACATTATTTAAACTACTATCTACAACTACTACTATTTTAAACTACTAATTAACTGTGTCACTGAAGACGGTATTTCAATTCTTTGTTTTTACAGCAAGCGGACCAGTACTTTTTGTTAAGTTTTAGGGTGTGTTGAGATATTTTTTCTATTTTAGCTAGTTTATGTATTTTTTCTGTGCTATGCCATGGAGGCTTATTTAGTATAATTTTTAGGAATTTGTTTTGGATTCTTTGTAATCTTTTTTTGTGGGTATTCGCGCTGGTGGCCCATATGGGAGATGCATAAGTGATGGTGGGGCGGATTATAGTTTTGTACAGTAACAGTTTGTTTTTGTTATTTAGTTTCGATCTCCTATTTATTAGGCTGTAGAGTATTTTTAGGTGTTTCTCGCATTTTTCTATTACGTGTTCGAAGTGTGTTTTATAGGTTAATTTCTTGTTTAGGTGAAATCCGAGGTATTTGACTGATTCTTTCCATGGGATGTTTGTTTTGTTTATTTTTGTGTGGCTAGTTGGGAGGCGACGCAGGCAACTTCTTCGTGTAAAGAAAATTGCCTCTGATTTGTCGGCGTTAATTTTGATTTTCCATGTTTTACAATATTTTTCATATTTCCGGAGGCTGTTGTTTAAATTGGTGATTATCGTTTTGGGCATTGTACTTGAGGAGCTTATTGCTAAGTCGTCGGCATATAGAAATTGTGAACATTTTGTGTGTGTTGGAATGTCGGATATGTAAATATTGAAAAGTAGTGGGGAGAGAACACTACCCTGCGGTACCCCTGCATCTGGGGTGTAGATGTTTGAGCAGGAGTTTCCTATGAAAACCTGGTTTTTTCTATTTTTAAGGAATGATTCTACTAATTTAACGATGTTTTGTGGGTATTTTAGTGTAACCAGTTTGTAAATTAAACCGTCTTGCCAGACAGTGTCGAAGGCTTTCTCGATGTCCAGCAGGACGAGTCCGGTAGATTTTTTGTTATTTCTGTTTGACCGTATATTGTTTGTCAACCTGTGGAGTTGGTGAGTGGTTGATAGTGATTTTTGAAAACCGAATTGGTAGGGTTGGATTATGTGGTTATCGTTTGTGTGTTTGTCTATTCTGTTTGCTATACTTTTTTCCAGAATTTTTCCCAGGCAGCTGAGCAGGCTGATGGGTCTGTAGTTTTCGGGGAGGCTGTGGTCTTTGCCTGGTTTAGGGATTGGAACGATTTTTGCGTGTTTCCATGCGTTTGGGAAGTACCCTAAGTTTAGACAGGCGTTGAAAATATGTGTGATTTGTATTATGGCTATGTTTGGTAGATTTTTGATACTTTTGTTGTTGATATTGTCTAAGCCGGTGGATTTTTTGGTTTTTAGTTGTTTTATAATCCTTTTGATTTCGATTGGTTTGATCAGTAGGGTCTGGGGAAGTGTTTCTTGGTATGAATTTTTGGAACTGTGGGCCGCTTCTTTTACTGTTTTCTCCATGGTGCTCTTTGTATGCGCTGTTATTTTATGAGAGTGTTTGAAGTGTGAGCTTATAGCCTCACATTTTTCTTCTGAACTCATTAGGAGATTTCCGTTCATTTTTAAAGGCGGGATTGTTTGTTTTTGGTTTTTTAAATTTTTTACTATCTTCCATAGGGTTTTGTTGTTGTTATGTTTGGTGTTGATGTTGGATAGTGTTTTGTCCCAGCTTTCGTTTCGTATTATATTTGTTTTTTTTTTGATCGTTTTTTCCAGTGAAGTGAAGCACGAGTTTGCTAGTTTGTTTCTTCGGTTTCGTTGCCATATTCTTCTGAGCATGTTTTTGACTTTGATCATTTGTTTTAAATTTTCTGGGAGTTTGATGTTATACTGTCCAGGTGTGATGAGTGGTATTGATGCTTTGTGGGCGCTTTGAATTGTTGTTGTGAGCTCGTTTATCGTTTGGTCAATTTTCTGAGTGGTATCTAATGTAAGGTGGTTCATGTTTTGAATGTTTACTTCGTTGTTAATGCATTTTCTGAACTGTTTCCAGTTTGCTGAGCTGTAGTCGTAGATCTTTTTCGTCGGTTTTTCTATTGTGATTGTGTGGTTTATGTTGAAAATTACTGGTTCATGGTCGGATGAGAGTTCGGCTATTGTGATAGGTGTTGACATTTCATGATTTCCGTTTGTGATGGTTAGGTCTATTGTCGATGGTGAGAATCTATTGCACTTGGGGAAATGTGTGGGTGTCTGTGCGTGGTGGATGGCGAAGTTTCCTCTTTGACTCAACTCAAACAGGATCCTGCCTGCCCCATTTGACGTTTTACAGTGCCACATTCGATGTCGGGCGTTCAGGTCGCCGCAGATGAAGTAGCTTTTGTTGCTTTTTCGTTTTCGTCATACTGATGTGATATTGATGTTTCCTTTTTTTGTGATAACCGAGATTCCGATAGATTCTATTTTTTCTAATTTGAGGTCGTGAAGAATATTGTGTTTGATGTTTCGCCGCACCAGGATAGCTACTCCACCTTTGCTGCCATCATTTCTGTCTTTTCTATGTATGTTATAGCCGGGGATTGTAAGTTTGATTTCAGGTTTGAGGTAAGTTTCGGCTATTGCCATTATGTCAATTTTATTGCTTTCTAGGAAGTGGATTATTTCAAGTTTTTTATTTGAAATACTGTTTGCATTCCAGTGGCAAATTTTGAGTGAATTTGATTTATCCATTGAAACAATATTTCTGGATGACTTGGAAAATCACTGTGATTTGTTGTTCTTTGCTATTACAGTTTCTCATGAGTGAGAAGGTATCAGTTATTATGTTTGTTATTTCGTCTGCTGAAAATAGATTTGGCCCTTGATTGGCCCACTGTGCGGATCTGTTTGTATATGTCGAGTTTTTTGGAACTGCCGCTTGTTCACTTGGTAGATGTGGGTGAGACGGCAGGGATGGGAAGTTGGTTTCGTCGAGCTTAGGAGCGGGACGATAGATTGTAGGCGTTTGTGTGCGTTGTGGACGCGCAGGGCACTTATAATAGTTGGCGGTGTGACCGCCGTTACAGTTTGCACACTTTAACAAGTGTTCGGGAATTCTGCCTTTTTCTTCCACCGTTTTTTCGGCGTGTGGGCAATCGTCTGCTTTGTGTGCCCCTGCACATTTCAGGCACTTCGGCTGTGTGTAACAGTTATTGGCTCCGTGGCCGTACTTGAGGCAATTTCTGCACATCATTGGTGTGCCGTTTGTGTGGTAGTGGTTCCATCTTACTTTGCAGTATCGGATCGCGTGGATCAGTTTTAAATTCCCGAGCGTTACCGTACCCACGGGGAAGTGTAATAGAAATGTGGCCTGATCATCGTACCTCTTGTTTCTGATGTTTAGCTTTTTTATTTCGCTAGGGTAGACCTCTTTTTCGTTTAGCGAAGTTTTTAATTCCTCGATGTCGCAGTCGGCCACACCGCTCAGTACTATTTTTGTTGTCCTACTCTCGGGTAGCTGAAAAGTGTAAAATTGCACTTTGCGCGCGTGTAGGGCCTGCACCACCTTGTTGAAGTCGTGTGTCGTGGTTACTTGTACCTGAATTCCCTTTCTGGTGACATTTGTCATGTATTTGATGACACCTGCGGCTATTAATTTGCTGTGCACATCTCCTACCGATGTGCCCGTTACGTATATCGGTGGAGTTTTTTTAGATTCTGTTTGTGGCGGAGTGGAGTTTTTCTGCTCGTGTTTGGAAATATTCTCCCTTGGTATTTGCAGATCGCCGCTGTCATCCATTGGGAGAGCTTCGAAAATATTTTCGCTAGCCACCGGCTCGCGGCTTCTCTTACTTTCACTGCGCAGCCCGCTCTCTATCGGCCGTTTCAGTTTGCTTGTTGGAGCCATTTTTTTTTCCGGTAGCCGGCCCCTGGCTAGCACTGTCACTGTGTCTAACTCTTTGCTTTTGTTCACTATCACACCTGGATGGAGACGAGCAACAACCGCTCCCGACGGTGGTTTGTTCGAGACTGAAAAATAATGCATATAGATATATTGTTTTTGGAGAAAAAATACCTTTTGACTTGCATCGATAAATTTTCAAAGTATGCTCAAGTAAAACCTATAGAATCCAGGTCTACGGTTGATATAATTCCCGCCCTGAAGGAGATAATTCTCAAAGGAAAACCTCCCGAAATCATCGTAATGGATGGGGAGAAGTCGTTTAACTCTGGTGATGTGACAGATATGTTAAACACATATAAGATAGAAAGGTACTTAACAGCAACGGGACGAAGTGAGATGAATGGCATCATTGAGAGGTTCCATTCAACGTTACTAGAAATATACCGAATTACAAAAGCAGAAAACCCAAAAATGAACACAATTGAAATAGTAAGCTTATCATTACACCGATACAATAGTTCAATTCATTCCACCACCAAATTCACTCCATATGAAATTATTAGTCCTTCCAGAAAAACAACAGAAATACTAGGTAAGGTTTATGATAACCTTAAGAAAAAACAAGAGAAAGATATAAACTGTCATAACAAAAATAAGAATGAAAGCGACATTCCTACAGGAGCAACTGCGTACATGAAAACCAAACGAAGACTTAAGCAGGCGAAACCATATAAAAAGATAGGAATAGAGAATGTCAATCGAACCACTGTTACAACTAGAGAAGGAAAAAGAATACATAAGAACGATTTAAAGATTAAAACTGAGTAATGATAAGAAATAACATGTCCCCAACAAGTACTACCCTTCCCTCCATTCCCAATATCTACGAGACAAAAGCAAACGCATCCGAGTATTAGCTGGAACGGATAGTCCTACACGAATATAATCAGTGCCTGTGATGCTGATTATCACCATCAGTGCTTACATCACTACGAAATTGTGGAAAAGAAGAACCGTCATCAATATCCACGAGCCACCGACGTCAAGCCCAGCATCTAACAACGAGACCAACGAGAACAATTACAACCCACCAACCATGATGCATGTTTTTCGTACGGAGCCTCAAATCTAAGGAAGGTCGAGTTAACAGCCCTTTACCCTAGAGGTAAAAGAACACACGATCTTCGTAAACGTTCTATCCAGAACAACAACTGATCATACCCAGACAAGGATCAGCACAACCATCCTAAAACAACACTCGGTCAGCCGTATCGCATCTACAACGGACGTTCGTCATAAAGTACCGATCGCCGCCAATCCCTTGCTTGTTCGTCATAAAGCACCGATCGCCGCCAATGCGTCGCCCGTCCGTCATAAAGCACCGATCGCCGCTAATGCGTCGCCCGTTCGTCATAAAGTACCGATCGCCGCCAATGCGTCGCCCGTCCGTCATAAAGCACCGATCGTCTATACCTGGAACAAGTACATAGATGTTCTATGTATCCTTTCTCTTCCTTTTCCACTATCCCTAAAACTTGTATGAACCATATTCGGAAAATAAAGAATCACTTCACGTTTTACCGTCAGCGAACACAGTCGTCGTCGAGTATTAATTCTCTTTGCCAAGAACGTCGGGCCCACCTTAAAGAACCGAAAAACTTAACTGGCGCCCGAATAGGGACCCCTGACCTGAATAGTCAAAAAGTGAGGTGATATAAGTAAACTACAAGAAACCTGCACAACGTTCCGTGTGTTCAAAGTGAGGTGATCATTCATCAAGCCTGCACAACGACTCCAGGACAACGTTCGCTGTGACCTGCAATTCGTGGACATCTCTCCCGAATAGACTACGAAGGGACCGTAGTAGGCAGCGCCAAACCGGATCATCCCAACGCATCGAGCATCGGTCATCAGAAACAGCATGAGATTGTACATCGACGTAGCACTCCTGTTGGTAGCGTAAGTCACTTTTATTTTTTAAGTGAAAGAAATTAAATTAAGTGAACGTAAGGAACGTATTAAGTGAAGTTAAGGAAGTTAAAGACCGAAACAAATCGCGAAAATAAGATAAATCAGAAATCAGGAAGAGATAAATCAGAGAGAAAAATTAAAGTGTATGATAGCCGATAGGAAATCCAAACGGTATCAAATTTTTGACAACAATAGAATGACAACTCCATCTGGTCCTTCTACCACCAGCATGGATTACGACGAGTTTGTTAGGATAGGGAAAGTTCCGGACTACGTTCGTGAATTACCCACATTTGAGGGTAACGCGAATGAACTAATGTCTTGGATAATGGAAGTGGAAAAAGTATTACACATGTACGCCAGGGTACCCAGAGATTCAATCTTGTATCACGTGCTAGAGGGAACTATTAGGAGAAAAATTAAAGGAGAAGCAGCGGAAGTTTTAAATACGAATGGAGTAACGGGTGATTGGTCATCCATTAAAAATACTCTGATTCTGTATTATAAAGACAAGCGAGAGTTGAAAACGCTTGACCATGAATTAACTGGAATCAGCAAGAAAGGGACAGAATCGCTTAGTAGTTATTTTAGCCGTGTGAACGATTTGCTAAATGCAATAATCACACAAATTTACACGGATACAAAGTACGCGATCAACGCGGAAGCTCATGCTTCTTACTTCAGGGAAAAAGCTTTGGACTGTTTTATAAGAGGCCTCGAAAGTCCTCTTTGCTTTTTATTAAAAAATAACAATCCGCCAAACCTACATGCCGCTTACAATTATTGCCTAGAGTATTTCAACATGAATGTGAGATCGGCACCATTTAAAGGCGAAACACGTGCCAATCATATACCAAAACCAAGAGATCTGTACGTACCGCCTCCTCCACGGCACAGTTATAATAATAATGTAATGTATCAAAGGCCACCCCTTCCACCAAGAAACCCTCAATACAACCCTCAGCCAAGACATTATTTTCCCCAACAACAACGAAGCCAACCTAGACATAATTTTTACCCAAGGAATCCACAATCACAGGCTAGTAATAATTATCCTGTACCAATGGAAGTTGACCCATCTTTAAGATCGAATGCCGTGAATTATGCTAATCGGCCACAAAACAATCACAAAAGACCTCGGCCTTCTTCCTCACAACACAGGCAAACCTTTTCAGTAGACGCTCCGCTGGAATACGTCCAAGCAGCGCCTCCTTTAAATGAAACTCAGATAAACTGTATTGAACCAGTTAATCATTACGAAGACGAAGCCTATTTTTTAGATTGGGCCGCAAAATGGTGAAACCATTTCTCCCGTACATCCTTTTGCGGACAACTCATGGAGAATACCCTTTTTTAATTGACAGTGGGTCTAATGTAAATTTAATCTCGCCAAAATTAGCCTTAGCTTACAAACACTCGAAGCCGTATGCCTATCGTAGTGATAATATTAAAAGTGCTACTGGAAATTTCAATGTTACTTCGGCTATAGACATTGCGTTTTTTGAACCAAAGTCAAACCTGCAGTTCCAGTTCGTTTTGTATGAATTTCATTCATTCTTTTATGGCGTCATAGGTACGTGTATGTTGAAAACACTTGATGCTAAGCTATGCTTTGAAAATGATAGCCTCATCATAATCACTGATGAAGGCTTGCCTTTCAAAATACCTATGGAAAAGTATGTAAGAAAAAAGGAAAACCATCTCGTCGATTTTCGAGTAGATCATTTAGATCCTTTACATAAACCAAGGCTAATGGATGTACTAAATAGGAATAAACACGTTTTTCATGAGCCAAATTTAACTTTAACATGCACCACAAACGTAGAATGTGCAATAAATACGACAGATAATATTCCGGTACACCAAAAAGTGTATCCTTACCCAGCGGCATATACAGGGTGAGTCAAAAAAACTGCAACAAACTTCAGACTGCTGTC
>NW_026454494.1:0-7953 GCF_943734635.1 Anopheles cruzii | reverse complement strand
GGCAGCGCCCTCTAGTCGCGATCGCTGGCGTCACTTTTCGGTGACAGGAATGATTACCATAACCACCGATGTAGAACTGAAGACTTACCTTGAGCCCCTACCTTGAAGACATGAAGACTTACCAATTTGGATATAAGTTTGTAATATTATCCAATTTTATGCAATCATACAGCGTCCCATTTCTTAAATATCAAAATTTTTACTTCAAATGTTTACAATTTCAAGAATGAAGTTTGACGCTTTAAAAGTCAAGTATTCGGCAATTTAAAATCCAAACACTTGATAGGTTCAGGTCCATAAAGAATTTAAGTAGCAAATTATTTTCAAATATTTTCCCAATATATGGCATATTTTACCAATAATATTTTGTGCTGTTCTTCAAAATATCTCTTTATCACACATTCCATCAACTGGTTCATACAAGCCACCATCAAATTTTATGGGCTGATTCGTGTGTAATGGAAAGCTTATTTATTTATTTACTACTAGACGACTCGGCGAACTTTGGTGCGCCATAAGCTGATTTTCGGTAGTAAAAACAAACGTTCATTACAACCAACTTAAGTTATTCTTTTATTGAACATTGTTATTTCATTTGTACGTTATAGCGTGTCCCTTAGAGTAAGAATTCGAGCGTGGCACACCAACAGTTTTATAATTAACTAATTTACGCACCAACAAATTAGTTTCTATTGGCATTTGTTTTGGAAAATAATTAACTTTTTTTGCGAAATCCCATCATGTAAAAATTATTCCGTAAGAAGTCAATCACACACGCATTACTGCTGGGGCTGCGTGTCTGTTGCAGGGAAGAGTTCTGGTATTTTCGTTCTAAATTGCCCTGTAAAATGCCACCCTGTTACAATCGGTTCGCCAGGAACAACTCAAACTCGCTGCGATTTCGTGCAAAATCTGTTACAATCTGGCTATCTGGTACAAGATGAACGTTTCCGAAGTTTTCAAACTGTTTTTGGTGGATGTTTCATGTTTCATGTTTGGTGGGTGTTCATAGGAAGCAATAGTTCAACAAATCTGTGTTTGCTGAGAATGGTTCACATAGAAACATACACCAAAAACGGGCTTTCGCCATTTAGCTTCGCTACTTATCGGCCAACCGACGCTATTCGAGGTCGGCTTTAAAAACAGAAGATCCCCACCAAAGGCCACCTACCACCACCGGTGTGGCGGTACCGATTTGTCAAAAGAATCTTAGGTCGGCAGGTCGGCTTAGCCGACAGGTCGTCACGAAAGGCGCAAAGGCGCAAAGGCTGTTCGAAAAACCACGACACGTTCCACCACAACAAACGAAATCCACACAGACGAGGAGACGAAAGCGCGTTGGACAGGTGCGGGGTGTAGCCATTTCACCCTTGAGCAGATGCCTTGCGGGCGTTTATGCTCCAGCGACTGAATCACCCCACGAACCCCCCGCGCCCAGCCGGTCCGGTTTAACGCGTTCGCGAAATATGCTCATTGCACATTAAACGGTTTTTGTGTGGACTCGAATTCCCGTTAGCCCGGCGTGGCCGCCGGATGGTGGCCATGATTACTGGCACTTACTGCGTCACATCAAATACCTACACACCGGCCAACCGGGGTTCCCCCCTACCCCTCCCGGTGTAGTTTTGGCAACAGCCAAACGAACCGAAGAAACACAAAGTTTTAGCTCGGTTTTATGCTCCATTCCGTTTAAGATCCGGCAGCATCCGAACGTGGAAAGCACAAAGTTAGCGGAAAAGCGGTCATCGTAAAAGGCAGCAATGGCAACAACGGCGAACCCGGACCAATTTCGCGTTCCGGTCAAACAATTCGAGCATCGCGCTTTGATGCGCTCGGCAAGTAAATGCTCAAAGTTAAAGGTGATTGCCGGCAAATGGCGGGATGCGATGTGTGCGGCGATGCTGCTTCATTTTTCCGAAACATAAACTTCGAGGCTGGGAACGGCACGGCAACGAAATTAGCCGCCAAGCCGTAATCCTTTCATAATATCACTTTACCGTTCTGTTTCTTACGACGCACAAAATGGCGGACGGCCGGTGGCGCAATTGCACAACCCGTTCCCGTTCGCGTTCGGGCCCGCTGCCAAACCGAGTCGATCCGCTTCACAACAATTAATGGTAAAACAATCGAATACCTGGAATGCCTGGCACATCGACGAGAGCCACTCGAAGCGATGATATTTAATTATATTCACATCAACGCCGTGGCCCGCACAGCTCAACGCACTCAGCTGCCGTGATGACGGCGGCTCTGACGGCTGACGATGGCTCAAATGATAAATGATGCTTGTGACTTCTCGCCGATCATTCGCCAGCTCCGTCAAGCGTTGGTTTCGAGGCTTTTGATGTTCGCCAAATCAAAATCGGCATGCCCGGCAGTCCCACAGCATTGCCACAGACTCTCTGTGTCCGTGGCATGAACAATTGAAATTAACTAAAATGTATCACGTCGAATATCCACGGGCGGATGGTGGCAAGTGAGGGTGCTGGCAAAGTGAGGGTGCTGGTAATGACGTAGTTTGCGCGGTCATAAGCCCTGTTTTGATAATTTTGTACATCAATTGCAAAACCAGCGAATCGATAATAGGGCCCAGGGATAGTTGCGTGTAAGTCCGTCGATCGTACAGACTTCAATTGGTTCCCGCAATCTACTGTAGCAACAAACCTTGTGTGATATAGAATGTGAAAAAGCTAATCGTAACCAATGTGATGTTGGAAGGCAGCTCTCTTAAATGATAAATTATTTACGATCCATTTTAAGTTCAACTACCAGGTCTAAAACATGAAAATTGTAAACTGAGGGCTCTACCTGTCAATTTTGTCCTCATCATTCAGCTTTTTTGGCTACATTACCTTGTTTTGACAAAAAAAAAGAATTATTTAGTTTGCTACCGATCTTATTTGCTACCGATCTACCGATCTAGTTGTCGAAAAACGACCAGAACTGGTCGCCATGGAGGCGCCAGGTACTCCATGGCCTGGCGGCTCCATGACACACAAAGCAAAACTGGTTCAGGATACAATCAAATCACTCTTTCCGAATATTATTCATTTTTATCGATGGGACACGTATTGCCTAAGCAGCACTTCGTTTTCTACGAGGAAGTCGAAATTGGATGACTAATTGGTTTGCTTCAAAAGGCGAAGAATTCTTTCGTCAGGGAATCCACAATTTAGCAGAGAGATAGGAGAAATGTATATCTAACGACGGCACGTACTTTGAATAAAGAAATAGAATTTTCAATGTAATAAAAATTTGGTTTCTTTGAAAGAATTTCATTTTCAAGTTTTAGACCTGTAAACTGGTAAATTTAGTTTTTCGTTGTTCCTATTCTTCAAATATCGCAGAAGCAAAAGATTGAAATGTTTGGCAGTAAACTTGTGTGCATTAAACTAACAAAAAGGCCACCAATAATGCTATGATTTTTATGAACGTCTTTAAGTGACTATTTTTTATTGGTGTATTACCTGCATTCGATATTTTTCACACCATTTACAACTTATCAGTTTCGCTGATTCTCACACTTTGAGAATGGGATTATTCTGGGCTATTAACTTCATTAACGACATAGGTACATTAACAACTAATGTGCGGCATCTTAAATACCTCTAACACTTTCTCGAACGGACAGCGGAACATCATGGACCAACAAGAACTTCACACGCTGAAGTTACTTTCTTCACACAATCTTATAGTGTATAGTAACAAAAGTAACAAAAGTAACTGTGATAGTAACAAAAATATTGAACAATAACCATTGCAACAAATCTCATCTAATTTTGGTGCAGATTGCTTTAATGAATTTAATTAATTCTGTTAAATTGAGTGAGGTCTTTACACACACTCCAAGGTTCATGAATGATCACATGTTCTCAATGGTTGGCTGGTCTGGACAACGATGTTAATAGCCTAAAATCTTGTTATCATCTTCCACGAGGTAGTCCATGACAGCTTCTGGCTTGTGGATTGCTGTACTATCCTGCTGTACGGTAAAATCAATATCAATGTCCGTTCGACGTTCTTCATAAGTTAGTTTACAATATTTCGAAGTATTGTCGCCATCTTAAAAGCTGAGAAACAGCATAATGTCTTATGAATTCTTCACCGCGAGTTTCTCAGCCTTAATTTTACATTTTGAATATGAAAACATACTAAAAAATAGTCACGCTATTATTGTGCATAAATATCTAAATATACTCTAGTTGCTTTATTACCGTGCAAACGAAGGAAATTGGTGTGAACTTCAAGCTTCCAACTTGAACTAAGGTTGTTTTCAAAATCAAAACATCATCGTAATAATTTTGCTCTTAGAACCTCAAACTAACATTTAAGGTCTCAAATGAGCTATTACACAAGAAGATGCCCTCATATTTTCACATATTATTCAAATGTTTAGTAGCTCCAATGTATCTTATGCAAATGTCTTACCTCGAGTTTCCTACTTTCAGGCAGCTAAAGGTTCTGTGTAGGCTTAGCTCTCGCATTCCATCAAACGTTTTTTGGGCACGGCTTTCCATGTCCTAACAAGAGTTACAATTCGTATGCATGCCATGTTCTCGTGCATTAGCCTGTGATCCGATTCGGCCAGTTCTCATAATTCATTGCCTTTTTTCCTGGTGGGTGGTCACTTTTAGCATCCGCGTATCCAGGGATGACCACCAGACAACAATTTCGTTGCGCACGATGGACGCTGTGACGGACAACGGTACACGGCATGACCGATCCCTGCCGTTGGTGTCAAATTTAAACTTCTTTGCCCGAGGTTCTCCTTGAATGTAACAATCTGCCATTCTCGTATCAAGCACTTAGGCAAATAGTCTCTTCGGAGACCCGCAAATAAACGAAAGTAATTTACAATCACCATGAAATGCTGTTTCGTGTGAAGGAACGAACTGTCAGAAAGACTCAAATGTTCCATTTCGGCCTATAAAACCTTGTACGAAAATATTGCTACGATCGAGAGCAAGAGAAAAAACGCGGTCCGCCATGCCGCAGCCCTGTTTGGACAGTGTTTGGGTTTTTCGTTTTCCCGAAATTTGATGAAAAACTGCGGCTCAGGCGTGCGGCAAGGCGTGAGCGCCAACAGAGGATGAGTTTAGCAAATATTTGTCCGCACATGTATGGGTGTGTGTGTGCTATTGTTGTGTTCGTTCGTGAAGAGCCCGCCAACAGGAGTCGAATCGAACGGTGTGAGACAAAAACAGGCGGAGCACCACACAGCCCAACCGATACCGCAGCTCATCAGCTGAAGTCGTCGTCCCGAGTGTGACGTGAAAGCTGATCTACCAGGCTGTTCAATAAGTGTTGCTCTTCGATACGAAAAATGCATGGTTTTCAAACACTTTATTATTCAGTATAGTCTCCCTGAACATCAATACACTTCGTCCTTCGTTTCAGTGAGATTCCAATTTATGAATTTCATCCCTGAAGTGAGAATCTCGAAGGGCTGCGAAATACGTTTCCTCAGCTGTTATGACCTCATCATTTGATGAAAAACGCTTTCCACGCATGATTTTTTTAAAGTCTGAAGACAGATGGAGATGTCTGGAAAGTCGCTAGGGGCCAAATCTGGTGAATACGGTGGATACTTAAACAATTCGAACTTTAATTCATAGATTTTTGCCATTGTCAAAATGTTCACGGTGTCTTGAAGAAAAAGTTTTTTTTTCTTCTGCAAACCTGGTCTTTTTCACGAATTTTCTTCTTCAGTTGGTCTAAAGGGCTACAATAATATTCAGAATTTATTGTTTTGCCAGTTTGCAAGTAATCCACAAACAAAATTTTCTTTTGCATCCCAAAAAGATGATGCTAACCTAACCGAAAACATTGCCTACACTGCCTAGAGCTTCTGCTAAATCCCTTTCAGTCATTAGGCGATTTTCCAATATCCTGTTTTTTTTCTACGATTTTGAACGTCTTCGACGTGGAAGGCTCGACTCGACGTCGTCTTAAAGGTTTGTACTACCACGTTTAAATTGAGAAACCACCCTTTTAATGTACTAATTGATGGCGAAGAATTCTTATACACTTTCAACATTCGTTCATAAATTTCCTTCGCTTCAATCATTCAATAAAAAATTGTTCAATCATTGCACAAGACTTGATTTTTTCCATTGACAGAAAGTACTCTAACACGTCGATACTAAATGGCTTGTAAACAAAGAATGAATCGACAGATTGAAATGAAACTTTACGAACGTTCATATAAACCCACAGAGCCCTCTGTTAGTGAAGCGCAAAACTTATTGAACAACCCAGCAGCAGCGTCGGTGAGCCGTCTGCCGAATGCACTTGGGGATGGCTCACACGAAGGGGCGCACGGTGGAATGCCGAACTCCGGGCTGGACTGATCGATGACGCGCGGAACGGGCAGCCAAATCGAATGTAGGTCAGTCGTCATGTGCTGACACCTGCTGTCATCGGGCTTTTTTCGGCAGAATCTGACTGACCGACGACTGGTGGCGGCGGCGGCCCGGAATTCGATGCTACTACCCATCAACTACCGGAACACGGAATGTGACTCCGGAGTGGCACCAACTCCGCACCACGTTACGCCTTTGGAGCCGCCGCACTCCGGTGGCAATGTTGAGGCAATCTGTTTCCTTTCCTTGACACACGCTGACGTTCGCTGCCGGCGATTGTCCGACACATCCTGCGGACAGGGAAGCGAGGTGCCCTACGGGGAGAGCTAATGATGCTCACCCGGCAGCCCCGACAGCTCCGACACAGCTCGCATAATTAAAGGAAAGTGGCAAAAAGCGTTCGTAATTAGATTCACATGTAAATGGGGCTAACGCATGGCTGCGCCATTAGGGGTGTGATCAGCATGTCGAAAAAAGAAAGGAATCGTCGAGCGGGACCGGCGAGACACCCCGGAACACCACGGAACTGGTTCAAAAACGCAGACAGCTCCAGCCCAAGACAAGTCACTTAAATTTCACTTTCATGACACGGCACCCATCAATTACTCTCGGCCACTTCAAGGACCGGTCCGGAGTGAGTGTCTGCCATGATTGACGCATCCCTACGAGCCGAGCCGAGAGAGGCTATTGTCTCCACGGGCGGCGGGGGGGGAAGGCGGTGCGAGTTTCGGCACAAAGTTTACGGGTGTCCATTGAGTGTCTTAATTTGAAATTGATTAGCCTCCGAGCCTCCGACACCCGAATGGATCGAATTTTAATGGAATTTGGAGTCCGAGTCCTCGCTCGCTGTGGTGAGGGGGGTCCTTTCGGACGTGTTACCATCCTATCAAACTATTATCGCTCGTGTCGTGCGGTCGGGTTTGCTTGGTCGGGCGTACAATCTCGGCCGACCGGGAATGCTTTCAAATCTGCAAAACATTTGCGCTCGGCCGACTCCCTCGTGTTCCTGGTCCTGGTCGCCCGGTAATCCCGGGAAGCCTTTGCTGCGCCTTCGCACGCTCGGTGCCTCGCGGTGCGTGCTCGCGAATAGCCGCAAGACTTTGCGCTGGTAATCATCTTTACAAACAATTCCCATTAAAACTCTGGGCAAAAATGCGCCTTGCGCCGCCTGTTGTCGCCCGGACCGGCAGCCGTCCGGAGTATCCTGGACCATTGGACCCTTTTGCTCGCTCGGGTAGAGCTTGGATCCTGCGCAAAAACAAAACCCACAATCATTATCATTGTTATCGTCGCCGCCGTAGCCGTCGTCGCTGCTCATCATCGCCATCATGGATCCGCGCCGCGAGGGTTGCCCAGGGACCACCGGCGAACCGGCGAAATAGCGACGCGGATCCTCCGAGCGTTCATTATGGCGTTGCGCCCCCCTTTCCCCTCCCGCATCGCACACACACACACGCCACCCAAGCGTGTGTTTTTTTTTGGGGTGAATAATTGATAATTACCTTTCACGACGTTTCGTGCACCGGCGGAAGGGCGGTCTCCCCCGGGGGGTGGCCTGTGATATTCATTTCACGCGGCGACGACGCTCGGG
>NW_026454493.1:0-7969 GCF_943734635.1 Anopheles cruzii | reverse complement strand
GCAGCCCACGATATAAACCGAACGTTAATTAGATTACGATAATATTTTCTCACCTTATCGCAAGGAAACCCAAAGGTGGGTCCCCGAAGCAGTCGTCGGCCACCTCAGAACATGACACGTTGATTGTGAGACGTGTATGGGCCTCGTGCGACACGCCTCATAACCGACCCCGACTAAGGACCCCATAAAACTCAGCATATTACAGCCCGGAAGGAAAGGGCTTAATCCGTTCGAACAACAAACGCCACATGCCCGAACGGCTTACGGTGATCGGGAACCATTAACGGGCGGACGCAGTGCAAACATCCCGAACCGGTATTGGCGGTTAAAAACGGTGATTCCTTCGATTCTTAGCGCGCCATTTGGCACCATTAATCAGACTTATGGACTCTGTTTGTGCAGGCTGCCATTTGTGTTTTGAAACACCGTCCACCTCCGTTCTGTCGGGTCCTAATTATTCCTAGCTCCGGTGAGGTCTGCCGCCACATAAAAGAGTGCTTCATCGACACGGTCCATTAATCGTTCCGAGTGTGCTTTCTTGTTGCCAAATCTCGTCAAGTTCATCCCGTACCCGAATGCCACAAACTCTCTATTACGAAGGACGAAAAAGTTTACAACAGCATCAGGCTTCGGGTAGCTTCAGAGAGATACTGGCACGAACGACTCATTCGTTACAGATTTTCAACCGGTCGATAAACTTTTATGGATCCCCAACTGGCCAACTCCTTAGTGCAGGATGCGTGGATGGATGTGGATCCGACAATCGGTATATAAATTGAAGTCGATTGATATTCATCGTTTACCGATCAATCTTTCGCCATCAGGAGGAAGGAAAGTAACCTCGCCCGGTGATCGTACAATAAATTTCTAATTTCTTCACCAATTAAGTTCTGTTAGTACACTCAACTACCATTCCGATTCCGTCGCAGCCTATTGTGCACCGTAAAAACGGCAGAGGGTTTTCACGGGCACAATAACGCGTCACAGCTTCGTAACAATGCGCCATAAAACCACTTCATAATAATCGCGGCGCATCGAGAGGTAGTTGGAAGGAATTGCCCAAGCCATACGTCGTCGTCATCGTCGGGGGTCGCAAGACGCAAAGGGCTTTCAAACTAAAGACATCATTTACGCTCGCACGGGACGGGAGCTAAACTTTGATGAGCATTCATTAAACGACGAAGAAAACTTCTCACATTTCCCAATCAGCTGGAGCACCAGCTCCAGACTGCTGCTGCTGCTGCAATTATTGGCGGTGGTCGCGAGTCGAGGCCACACTTCAAATCCACTACGGCTCCAGATCGGCCCATGTTACACGCTAGCTGTGATTCGTGATGCCACAGGTACACCAAACGGTACGGTCATTAAATCTTCAGCCGTGCCCACTAATCATCGCAACACACGCACCATATGCGCCAAGCTGAGTGCAGTGCCGCCCGAGGTGCCCACGCACACTCGAGAACTTGTGGACCGAAGGCTCGACCCGTCTCGCCCGAAACAGAAGTACAGCTTCAGTACCAGAAGCGCACACCGAGCTCTGCAGCTGACGAACTGACAAATGGAAATCGGATCCATCAATAGGAGAAGAACCAATAGCGAAGAACCACGGACGGAATGGAGAGTGCGTACGCGCGCTTTTCCCAATTTGACAGAATGATGAATGGCACTGGCTGGCTTCGAAGCTGGCTGCGAGGCTCCGTCTCTATTGCAACATCATCTTGCTGCTGCTCCGGCTCCGGCGCTGCTCATCATCATCATCCGCCGCGGGGCCACCATTTCGCGATCATCTTCTTCTGCGCTTCCCTCCGCGAGGCCATTTATCAACTCGCACACGTCACAAAACGGTAGTTAGCTGCTAATAAATTTCCATCTCCCATTTGGAAATGAGATTATAATGCCCCCACGTGGGCCGCTTCAAAAACGTCTTCAAACCCGGGGGGGTGCTGAGGGTTAACTTGTTGTGGTAACCGAGCCGAGCCGAGTGCCGAACGTGCTCCAGTAACCGCCAACCAGCTGAAACCAGTGTGCTGGACGTGTTTGGGTTTATTAGGGGAAAATATTGTTTTCTGTTTGTTTCAAGGAATCGGAACCCTGTTTCTGAATACCGCTCGCTTTCGTTTGGTTGGTATTTTGAAGTTAAATTCCAGGGTTCGGCAAGTTCAATGGCTCCCGGCCTCCCATTCTGGTCGCTGGTCGCTGGTTTATTTGATGCTAGTTCCTTCGCAGAACAACGGCCAAATAAATATGGAAGCCATTTTCATTAGTTATTCCGGAAACTTTTCATTCCACCAACAGCAGAAGGCCATCCAGTTGGGTGTTGGCCAGCGCGATCGATTTGGCGAAAAACCGAACCATTCTTGCAGGTCCTGCGGTTGGCAAAACCTGCGTTCTGGTCCTCTGGCTCCCGTGGGTCCAAAACGAGACCCCGAACAGGCAACGCGCACACACACACAGACACAAACCCCGCGCGGGATGTGGCCGGGAAAATCACGGCCATAAATTTTCACCTAAAGCTTAGCCGAAGCGGATTAAAATTGAATTTATGAAATTCATGTTACGCGCGTGTTACAATCGCCACCGGGGCTCGCCACTCTGTTGAATGGCCGTGGCCCCGCCGTGTGGGAGATTAGAAGATGCTTTCTCTCTGTCACGTTTTGTGTGTGTCTCTCTCTCTCCCCCGGGGGTAGAATGTTTGCCCCACATAATGCCACCGAGAGCACACACCTTGGCCCTAAGCCCGCCAGTTCCGAGGGTGATCCACCAAATGATGAACGATTGGTGTCGCGGGTCGCGGGAGCCTTCGCGGCTTCGTGTGGTCGAACTTTATGAACTGTAAATTACTTCTGTCAGCCAGCACACACACACACACACGCTGCATGGCGCTGGCTTTGCCATGAAAACGGACGAGTCTCCGACGACCGTCGGCAGCACCTGAATCTTCATCGCGCGCGAGGGAGACCCCAAACTATCATAAGTTTTGGCTCTGCTTTTTGCTCAATGTTGGGGAATGTGTGTATTCCGGTAGCCGAAACATTGTAGCACCGCAAAAGTTCATCGGGCATTTTCTTATCAACGACAGTAAACAGTTTTCGACGAGGCCTGCTCGGGGGTGACCCTAACACCGGCCACGTAATCCTGTGATGCCTTTCGAGCATTATTAATTTCCTCCGTCAGCTCAGGTTACCAAATTGGGCTGCCTATTTAGTGCTTTTTGGCAAACGGCTCAGTTTGACAAAGACCCGCCGATCGAACACCGCAACCACAACCGGGGTTTGGGTGACAAACTTGGCTTGACTTGGGCTGACCGCACTGTAGCACTGTAAGCTTGAAATAATCATTAATTGAAACGATGATGCGTGCGATTCGTGGTCCGATCATGCTGCGAACATGCTGGCAACATACGACGCTTCGATGCGAACGACCTTTGAAAACGTTCACAGCGCACAGTAAGTTGTTGGCTGAACTTGAGAAACATTCGCATCGCCACCGCGTTGCCACACATTTCGTGTCCCAGCAGGTGAGAGTTGCGGTTTTCGCCAGAATGGACGCAAAGGTCAATACCAGTGTTCAAAGAGCGTTAAATCCAAAAACCAATTCCATATTTCATACCGTATGAAGAGTCCCCTTTAAATTGTCCTTTTTTATGATCAAAGAATATCGTCCCCTCGGTCAGAGTGTTATCACATTATTTATTCATTCGTTAGCACGACAAAAAGCATTGAGAACCGTTCCCGGAATCACCGGGGCCAATGGCGGCAGTGCTTTGCTTAATATTCGACAAGCGTCTTCGGGGGGCACGGTCGAAATATTCACTTCATAATGCAAGCGGTCAACATGGTACGAATTATGTTTCTCCCAATCTTGGCTTCGCAAGCTGCTTGGCAACAAATCACTGCGAAGATGCGGATGAGAAAGGTGCGGAAAGAAATCACAAAACAGAATCAAATCTACGTAATTGAAAGCCGCGACGCACCCGTAATGAGCTTTTGGCCGCGCCTGGTGACCTGTTCATTTCCACGTTCCGGCAGCGCGTCACTTTCCGTCCTGTCGTCGTCCTGACGAGGCAACACCAAATTCCTGTTTGCGCACGGCCTACTTCGTTCTACTTATTTTGTCAAAAGGATCTTGATCGGGGCGTTCACTGCCGCGTCGTCGGCCGTCGTCCTCGTCGGTGCCGTGCGGTTCCTAGAAGCCTGGTTCCGTCAAATCGCTTCCAGTTAATATTTCTTTCGCACCATCCGCCGGCGAACGAACGGAAATAACTCCATGAATTGATCATTTTCCACACGATGACCATTTAAGAACGAGGGTTTTTCATTCTACAGGTCTCCCTAGTAACAATGGGTGCTTCTGTTCACCGACCGACCGGATAAAATAAATACCGTTTCCAGGAACAACAACCAGGGCTCTCCCACGAAGCACATTTCGTGCAATTCTGGAAAACAACATCGTGTCCCGTTGGTCGTGGGCAACAAGTCTGCCATTATGTTGTGACTTATCGACACTTGCAGACACAAACACAGAAGTAATCTTGTTCCCTGGATTATAATTTTCCTATCGCAGGTTACTATGATCAATGTATTTTCAAAGACTGTCAGACTACTTTTACTAACTGACAGCACCGATTGTGACAATCGAATATATTATTCCCTCGACCTGGGTTAGAAGTGGCTGTTTAATAAAAGTTTGTTTTTCTTTGCTAACAAACAATCCAAACACAAATAATGGTATGCAAATAAATTCACAATAATTTAATCACTAATATTTACCCTCGCCGACGCCGAAAGGGCGACGGCACATTGGCGCTCTTGTTTGCTCCTGTTTCGTTTGCCTTCCTAACACTGTTGGCATTAATTTACCAATTAAAATTTAATTACTCATTACGTTCGCTTCAGAGTGCGCCTCTCTCGCGTGCCCCAACTCGTTACGGTTACGGTGGCGTACAATTTACAAAGTGACAACTCAGACCAAGAAGCCGACGTAACCCGACGAAACGCAACCGAATGTCCCAAAACGGCGCCCAAAATGGCCGTCCCTCCTAAGGTTGCTCCTCATCCGTGTTAATTTTGCAACCTTTCCAATTAGCTTTGACTTTAGCGCCCAAATCCCTTGTCAGCTATGTTTATGATTCGCGACCGGCCAGAATTTTCTGGGACAAATGCAGGACAGGTAGCAGCACTCGGGGTTGGCCGTTGGCGATTGTTTTTAAATTAACTAAATGAATCTTCATTGACCAACTAGTGGCAGGCTAGTAAGCAGGTTCAGGGATTTAAACTGTAACGTTTCGTTCTTCGTTTCCATGACTGATTGGTATCAAGTATTGTTTCAATAGCACCATCGCTAAGACTTAATTTCGACCGTACGTCATAGGGCATGACCATCGACAGGTTTTTGCTACCTTCAACGAAAAACCCACCTTACAAATGCTCGCGGAATGTCGCCCATAAGAAGCACAAGGCCCTCAATTTGAAACAGAATTGATTGGATGATTGCCTTTTACTAACCAACCTTTCTTTCTTTCTGCTTTCGTCCCGTCCCGTCCCGCTCCCTGCAAACCACTGATCTTTGGTTTGCATTGACCCCAAAGCAAGTTTCCTGACCAACAATATAAACAGGAAGTAGAAGGAACCACTTGATGCGGAACACACAAAAATCAATATCTTCCGTGCAGTCCGGCAGACTGCACTTTGCTGCGGCGCACAATCACAGACAAATGCATCTAATCGAATTAAATTTACTTCGCCATCGCCGTTCGAATGTCACGGACGTTGGTGCTGCTTGCCGCAGACAGATGTCCTTCGCCGCCAAGAAGCGCCAAGAACCAACCCACGTGAAGATAGAGAGAAGGAAACCGTTGAGCCATTGAGAGGTTGAGAACAGCACAAAACGACCAGCCAGCCCGCAGCCTGCAGTTCTGATGGGGCGCCGAGGTACCGAGAGATGCCACTTCCAGATACGGGAAGTGAAAAGGGACACCCGGACTGGGAAAAAAGATGACAATTGGAGCTCCTTCAGGAAACGGTGTAAGAAACGGAATGGACCAAAAGTGGAAACAGCAGCAATCATAAAAATTTAAATTGAATGAACCCACTCGATGGTAACTTTCTTTTCTCCACAATTCTCAATTATGTTTCTTAGTGGGCATGATGCAGATTGGCAGATTGATGGCACAAAATTGTTGGTGAGTTGTTCCTAATTCGTGAAACTAAAGTGCCATAGCTGCGTTCGTTGCTGTCCATTGTCTTTTGGCAACGTTTGTTTTTCTCTTCTCCTAACTAATATGTTGCAACATAATGCTGTTTTTTTTCGGTGCTTCACGCCCTTGGCAAGGCAATAAAGTTATTACTTCATCGCGAGCTCGCGCGTTAATCTGCGGGTCGAACCACCATGTTTAGGCCCGTTTTTCCGTTCTCTCTTCGGCCACACTCGCTTCACAGCACCTCCTCACACCACGTGTTCCGCAACCGCGTTACGCTAACGCTGCGTCTCGTTTCGCCCATTAGCAAAGCACTCATTCAAAAACCGAAAAACCACGATTAATACACCCATTCGGGTTGGGTGACCAAAGCTTGGCAGAGGTTCTTCTCCGCGCTCCGCCGTTATCTGGTTTCACCAGTGCGCGAGCATATATTTGCATAATTTCGTCAACATGGATGTGAATGGCGCAGTAGCGCCACCGCCCGTCGGTAGGCTTGTAAGATGAAACGTCGGTTCATCCATTAAGACATCATAATCTCCGCACCGTTCCCATGAACCAGATCCATTCCACACAATGCAAACCCGATGATCTTCGGGGGGAGGAAGAAAAAATAATGTTGTTTCTACGGACTCCACTCCTTTCTAATCGGTAGTTATCGTGCAGTCTCCTATTATCGATTCGATGTCGCCATTGATTCGATTTAAAGGCGCCCCAGACTCCTGCGCCTTACACTTCGGTTCTATGATCGTGCCAATCGAAAGGGCTCGACGAAGACAACCCTTTCACAGAGCGGGTTAATAGGACGGACGGTAGCATACAATTACTGGCGGGCGGTTCGTGAACCGCGGGGGGCCAAGCCAGCTCGTGATCTCTGTCGTCCCTTTTCGGTAAGCCTTTCACCGACCCGTGTCGTGTCTTCCACCGATCGGCATGATAACAACACCTCTCACTCACTTTGAACTACTGTTGGAATCCGGCGGTATCGGATTATGGCGGGAAGAACTCGGCTACGGATTTTCACTAAAATCTTGGCACCTGTTGCTGAGTAGTATTCGGCGGCTTTTTTCCTATTCCATTCTGCACCTGACCTGTCACGCTCAAGCACTCTGGGCATCAATCACTTGTTTCAGGGATAAGGCCACGAGTTTGCCTGGCGATCGTTTATCAACCAACACCTGCGCTGGACACCCGATACGGAGCGGTGCGCTGCACGAAAGACGAAAGACTACAACGCGCGGCAAAGCAACGAACGCGACCACGATCACCACCACGATGTGCGCCGTTCCGCGGGTTCAAACTCCAAATAGCGTCATTATGGGGCGCGCGGTTGAATTTTATGAAAACCAAACTCACCGTTTCCGACCGAGTGCCCCCCTCGCGCAGGCCATTTGGACGGACGCAGGGGCCCCCGACGCAATTGTTTCGGAGGGAGCCAGTGCTTTCGTGAGCTGCGGGTTTGTGACCGCGTCTTCGGACGCTCACCATTCACGCGCTGGTCCCCGGGCCCGATGAGTGGAGTCGTTTTTGTCTCAACCCCAACACCGCTTTTCCTTTTGGCCTGCACGTGCGGCTCCCCTTGAGAGATCGTGTTTTCGTTTCCTAATGCAATGGCAGAAGAGCCACTACGGAGCCTCCTCGGTAGCATGATGCCCGGTGGTGGTGGTGGAACGAATGAACGTACGATCGTCTTCAGATCCATAACGTGCGGCACGAGACCCATGACATGACAGGGGTCTGCTGGGGTTCGCGAATCTCACCACCACCCCCCGG